>NW_010188813.1:37868-68696 GCF_000695765.1 Mesitornis unicolor
TCATGGTAGGAGCCCATGAACCACCAACATCTTTCAGAAGGAAGCTCTGTTCTTCAGTATGGCTGTCCTAGTGGTGTGATGGCGTGGACAGGAGGTAGAGCAAAACCAAAGCAGAAATTAAAGAAATGAGCCAAATCTGTTCAGAGATAACCATTTCTAGAGAATTTCAGATCAGCTGTTCCTTTGAATCCACTCAGCACAACTTGACTAATACTTCAGAATGAGCAGCACTGGCCTCACTAACAACTTCCACAGTTATGAGTGAAACTGAATATTAGGAACTGTTGCCTAGGCTCCAGAAGAGAGTTCACCCTTCCGAATTACCTCTGCCTAATGTAAAAATGTGCATGAGCCAGGGGAGAGCACTCCTGTCCACTCCGCCCTGCCATGGTATGTAAACACAGAGTGCGAAAAGGAAACAAAATAAAAAGAGCAAGTCAAAGCATCCACAAAAAAATCCCCCCAGATTTACAGCCCAAAGACTGAAAATTCTGAAAATTTGGCAAGCCAAGGGAAATATTTCTTGACTAGTGAACAAGTAGGGAAGATATGCAAATGAGTCTTTAGGGTTTTGGTAGGGCTAATTTAGACCTCAGATCAACTGGAACTTTTTTCAGGCAACTGGCTTTTTTTCTTTGACACTGACAACAGAAATGCTGACACAGCAGAATGAAAATAACAAATGAACATGACTTCACAAGGATCCTCTTTTGCAGTACTGGGAGGCTACTGACCATAGGGATGAGCTAGCCTTTGTTTGCTTCGGTTTTTTTCTTACCTTCAGCCAACTGGGGCAGCCGTATGTGAAGCTACTTCAGCATATAAATGGATCAGGAGTGACAAGAATAACAGTGGTGATGGGAAGCTTAAAGATTTTGCATGTTTTGACATGCCAGGAGGGATTTCCCACCTTGTTTTGCAGTAACCCACCTTCCCAGAGGGCCTCATGCTCTGCCTGACAGAGGAGAGCAGTCTGGGACTGTTTTGGTGGCCGGTCAGTGCAGTGGTGACCCTACACAGCAGCTAGGAGAGAGGCCTCTCTTCTGGGCTTGTGCTGGTGAATCACACCAGGGCCCAAGTACAGTACCACTGAGCAGCACTGACCCGCCGTGCCTGGGCTGGTGCTGGGTGACCCTCCAAAACACACCCTCTTTCACTTCCATTTCTGCTTTCATGGCTTCAGCGCACTGCTGTGTTTTACTTATTTCTCTGTCTTGCTCTGTCTGCTTCTCCTTTTCTTTCCTCTCCCTCATCTCTGTCCTCCACTTGCTTTCTCTTCTTCTTCTCGTTCAGTGTGTGCTTCCCCTCTGCTCTTCTTCAAAAATTGCTACCACCCTCCACTACCAGCACTCAAGAATTTTCACCCTTCTTGAATGCTGAGCAATGTTACAAGTTCAACCACAACAAACATGGAGGATGAACTTAATCCCTAAACTGTTCTGATAGCTGTGCTATAGAAAAGGCTGTTTTGGGCATGGAGATCTAAGGCTTGCCAGCTGTGCTCTACTGGGAGAAACGTAGCAGCCAAACACCATACTAACACTAGATGTTAGATCCAATGCTAACACTGTACTAAACCAGAGTTTTAATCTGCAAAAACAAACACAACTGTAGAACTGTGTTGTCCAGTGAGGAATTCAGTGCTCTCATTTTTCATGAAAAAGCACGAGAAACTGAAGAACAACACTCTGCCACCAGGCACAGCATGTAGCAAGATAAAGACAAATGAATAGTACTGAGCTGCTTTCTTTACATAATTGCTTGAGGAAAACACCTAAAGCAAATTTGGATGTTAAAAAATGTTTGGAGGGATAAAAATATCAAGCAATGTAAAAAAAAAATGCCAATACTCTGAAACTTGACTATTTCCTCAGTGCTTAAAAGGGGGTTTGCTGAGGTTCTGTCTCTCCTCTAGATGTTGTGAGAGTAAAAACTTTTCTGAAGGAAACAACATGCACTTGTGTCCCCTTTCACCATTCAAAACAAGAAATACTTCTTCTAAAGCATAAGTGCATCTTTCACCTATTGCTGTAAATTCAAAGGTTATGTGTTGGTATCAGCACCCACGCCTTGATGTCATTAAACCTTCTATTTCCTTCCTATCCACCCTGCTGAAAGCCTTTCCAGGATAACAAAGATGACTGAAAGTCAACTCTAACATTAGCATCTCTTCATCACGCTTGTATAAATTTAAAAAATAATAAATCACTAAACAGAGAGCAGGCATTAAATATCATTAATAAATATAGACTGCATGAGGACATCAAAAGAAAACTCATCTGGGAAAATTCTTGGCATTAACTCTTCCTTTAATCTATTTAGGATTCTTAAAGGGAAAAAGAGAGAAATATAGTAGCTCTCTTAACTTCTTTTAGATTGTGGTTACTTTTAATCAAAATCAAAAGTCTAGTCAGCATGCTGAGGGCATATGAAATAAACCAGTTCTTCTCAAAGTGAGGAGTGTAGAATAAATGTGAGATGGACCAGGGAAAATCCATCTTACCTTTGTTACCATTCTTTCTCCCCCTGTCTTTGGGATCCCTTTCCTCTTTGGTGGCCATAAGATGAAGGGGCAGAAAGAGAGCATAAGGAAAGCTTGGGTTTTGTGTGCCACCTTTCCTATGTGATGGCATGGCAAGCTGAGGTTGGAGCCACAAAAGCTGCCTCAGCCCTCCACTGCAGAAGCACCCCCACGGTGACTGTGCCTGGGGGAGGACGGAGCTGGTGGGGTTGGGTGTGAAAGCAGTAGGGACGCATGGTACAGGGAGCCAGGGCACCAGTCTGTGCTGGAGTCAAGCTCGCTTTGCTAAAGCTGGTGATAGAAGGAGTTTAAAATGCTTTTCTTTAATACAAGCTTGATTGTTACATGGGTACATTGTGATTTTGTATCCCATTAGTTAATCGGTTTAAATGGATTGTACAATCTGAAGGAAACAAAGAGGCAGGCGTAGGCAGGACTGCAGGGTGCAAATCCATGTTACAGCCAGCTGATGCTGAAAAAACCCTCTTCTTCCCTGTCTCCCCTCCCTGTACCAGTGCTCTGACTGCAGGGAGCCAAGCTAACCCCGTCCTTTAGTACAGTTAATATTTTACTTGTTTTATTCTGTAGGGAAGCAAAGCACCTGGAGAATGCAGGGAGACCACCATTCTGACATGTCATGTGTGGACTAGGTCAGCCAGGATCTATAGCTCCACCCATCTCAAAAATGGCTATCTCATCATGAACAGCCTCTCTTCTTGGGTTCACAGGGGCTGCGTTACAGGCAGAATTTGTAAGAGCTACTTAGTTTCAGGTGTCCTCATAAAGTCAGCAAATACTCAGTTTGCTTAAAGAACTTGGAATATGCTTCTAGGCTTATTAAAAACCATAAGGAATGGTTTCTTTTCTACCTCTTTCTTGGTTACTGCTTTTATGCAACACACTAATCTGGCTTAAACACTGTGATAATGGTTTAATTGCCTATGTATTACCTGTTAATGCTGCTCAGAAAAAGCACATCCTTCTTGGTTTTCTTGGACTGAAGTCCATGTAGGCAAAGTCCTGCCCTCTGAAAAAGAAAGGGAAGGCTGTTTTTGGTCTTTTATAAAAGACATATGATATTAGGAGCAGGAAAATTCTCAGGGACTCACGCAGCCAAGGATATGGGAGGAGAGCAGCAGTGCAGGGGTTGCCATTAACATAAGATTCCTATCACATATAAAGCTTGAATTTCTGCACTAGCTACAATAAAGTTAGTTTTGCATATGACTTTCCTGAGTGCTTTGCAGGCTAGAAAGAAAAAATAATATTGTCAAGAGTGGTTTGGAAGATTTCAGAGCAAGAAAATCGGTGCCCAAGGATCTTAGAATCACTATTGTACACAAAAAGCCTGACAAGTGTGTGTGGGTGGGAAGGAAAGTCAGCCTGTTCCTTATGCAAAATCATGATCAATAAGAGCAGAGTGATGGCTAGGGTGTGAGAAGGTGGTTACAATGCGAAGAACGGGGTAAATGAGACAGCAATAGCTGCAGTCAATATAAATCAGTTCAGATCTTAATCATCACGTTATACTGCAAGGGCTGGGGAGGAAAGAGGCCGTTTATCCCTTGTTGCTTCTTCCTCCCAAACTGCCACCTGCTGCCCTACCCTTCTGCTCTGCAGGCATGGCCTCTGCAGCCCTTTCTTCCTCCTCCCTTATAAGATTTTACCATAGACTGCCTTTTTCCTGGCTCACCATTTTGTCTGCATGCTACCCCTTGCACCCTGGTGTGACTAAATAAGCAAATGCTGCTCATCTTTGCTATCAGAGCCCTATCTTGTTTATCCCTGGCCCACTAGCCTCCCATCCCTCCTCTCAGAGTTGGGGTGCATTCACTACAGAGTCTATTGCTCTCTAGTAGCAGGCTACTGTGCAGCTAATGTGCCCATAAAAATGTCCTTTGCTGTGTTGCCTACAAAAATCTGAACTGCAACAAGAAAGTGATACCCTCATCTTGCTGTGCTGATCAGTGTTGCCTCATTTGGTCTCTTATTTGATCATCATTGTCCATTTTGTGCACAGCTTCTACTTAATGGGACCAGGAAAAGCCTTTAGTAAGCTCTCTGGTTGGAGTTATGTGTAGCAGAAACCACAGATGAGGTTGCTGGGTGCTACATCTATTAAACCTGTAATAAGCAGAAATATATAAAACAATATCAAGCAACATTTGAACTGGTCTGTCTTGATTGATCTGTTGCAATAAGCAATGTCTCAGCTGTTCTGGCTCTTCCCAGTTGTCTCACAAAATGCTAGCAGAGTGCGCAGGCCACATATGCACTGGTAAAAATGCGAAGTATGCAAGTGTGGCACATGCTAAGGGTTAGCATTTGTTCGGGAATCAGTGAGTACACTCTTTAGATTTCTCTTGTGATAATCAAATAAGGAGAGGTCACAGATTGGGAAGGCATTCAGGGGAAAGAGCTTAGGCTCCTGGCCCGTCTTGCTTGTTCTCACATTTCCTTCCTGGCCTGTAGAGTCGTTTTCTTCCTTTCCTCTCTGAAATAGTTTCTGCCCTGTGTCATGCAGTTGCACACATCTTCCTGGAGTGTGACATGGACATGTTCAAGACCTCCTGGTGACAGTAAGCAGAAACAAAGTTTGAGAGAGCCTGTTCCTGTCAGCCAGCTGGGCATCATCATGCAGGTACTGTGGGTGTAAAGCCCGGTGCATTTTCTGCGGTGAGCTTCTGCCCCTCTGCTTGTAGAGGATTTGCAAAATCTCCTCTGCCGGAAGCAGTGTGCTGTGTTTGCAAATGAGAAATCCTCCTCTCCACTTTTCTCATCTACTATCAGCGATCTCTGCTGTGTCCAAAGCAAACCAAACCCCAGAGAATAAAAAGCACTGAAAATGCTGCTTTAGACCACAGAAGCCTTTTGCAGTTGCTGACTGTCAGGTTCACATCTGGGACACAACCTATATTTGCGGCCAGCCCTCGTCACTTCCTCAGCAGTTCCTCAGACACTTCTGGGCACGCCAGGGTTCAGAGGGGCCCTGAGCAAGTCCACACCATGCAGGAGCAGCCTGGCCAGTCAGTACCCATGTGTCGCTTTGCTGGAGATCCTGAGGGGACTTCCTTGGGGATGCTAGCACAGGGCAGGGGCCCCAGGGGGCCACAGACAGCGGCAAGGGAAGGAGAGGCTGAGCACTGGCATCCCAAGAGACAGCAGCAGCAATGCCAGTGAGTGGAGCTTGCTGAGAGATGTCTTTATCAGCTGTTTCAGAAACTGGCTGTGATTTTAACAGGAGTTTTTACCAAGGTAGAGCAGTTACTTCCAGTACAGCCCTGGCTTCTGACTCTGCGGCTAATTTGACTGTTGTCTGTGCAGACCGGACATGCCATAAAGACACAGTGACACAGAGCAGACAAAACCATAAAGAAGGTGCCACCAGTGCTGGAATGGGAAACCAGGGTTTCTCATCTTTAGGTACATTTGCTTCAATGTCACTCAGTCAATGCATATATCTAGCATGGAGTTGGTGCCCTTGGACCCCTGTACCCCTGCACAATCCCCCTCTAGATGGTCACTGTGCTGAGGGCGGGAGACAGAGGGGAAAGATCCCATAATAAACAAGGGTTATCCAAATGGTTACAAGGAAACATGGAAACTAAGTTCCCAAACCACCTTCCAATTCCTGTCTCCAGCCTGTTTGAGGAAAGCAGTAAAATCCCTGCACGAAGTCATGTCAGATGCACTGTTCTCTACTGGAAATGGAGATCATTGTAAACCTACAATGATCTGGTTTACTATCCTTTCCAAAGTATTCCTTGGTGGCTCTTCTTGTTAGTCATTCAAATGCTCACTCCCAGGGTTGGTTTAGAGAAGTGTTCAGCAAGTCCTCCAGAGGATAAAGCAGACTTAGCAGTGCTTTGCATCCAAACCAATGTCCCTTCCTCTACCATCATCACTCCAGGGCTACTTCACAACCACCAAAAGCCAAAAGCCTGAGCCAAAAGTGATGGCAGCAGTCTCCCAGGCTAACATGGCCCAGGGGCTGAGCACCACCTTGCCTATGGACCAGGGCATGAAGGGGTTTTCTCCCACAGGGTGAAAAACCTATGATGGCCTGGGGCATCTCAGAAGATGCTTCTGTTGCAAACACAGAGTGGGGCTGGGGGTTTCGGTGGCTTTCTCCAGCGAGCTCAGGCCTGCCATGCCTGAGCAGGGTGGTGCTGAGTGAACAGTTGTCTTGGCCAGCGACTCCTCTCCTGAGGAGCAGTCAGCATCACCAAGCATGCACATGTCCAACCCTCTATGTGCTGTCAAGGATCCATTTGAGAAGCGACTGAATGTATCTGAAAACATCTCTGTAGCAGTGAGTCTGCTACACTCCTATGTAGAGAAGCCCTTTTGCTAAGTACCATCAGGAGAGGCATTTACTTGTTGCTTATACATCAAAAAACATAATCTGTACTGTGCTCCCTGCAAAGTCACCCTCAGCACTTTCCTGCTGTTCTTCTCTCAGATAATATTTTCCCAGTGTGAGAAATCTCGCTTCATTCCCCCTTTTCTGCAGAAATAAAACAGAAACAAAAGCACGATATAAACACATGGTTCTCCTGTGTAAAGCTCTACCAAGCAGTGCTCCTGCTCAGGGCTGGTGAGTCGCCCTGAGCAGGGCTGTTTCTAAGCACACGCCGTATGTGTTTTATAGCAAAATAGGAAATACCTGTGCTTCAGTCTTATAATAGTCATGCTTGAATCAAAGCAGATGGTTTGTAGCCAGGGTTGGGTTCACAAGAAAGGGCGAGGTTGCTAGAAAATCATAATGATAAAGCTTCCTGTTTTTAAAGATGGATTTCAACAATGATTATTGCTGCCTCAGAGAAGGAAATGGATGCCTGCTAGCTGAAAAGTACCCTACTAGTTCTCCCTGCACTTGTGTGCCAAAAAGTCACACAAACAAGTGATTTGTACTGGAAATGAGAGGAGGCTTGCTTTTGGAGTTTTCGGCTACAGCAAAATTGCCACACGCTTGCAAAATTAAGGCTGCTCTGTTTTTTGCTGTTACGCAGACTTCAGGCTTTTCTCCTTGGAAACGTGGAGTGCCCTTAAGAGCTAGAAGTGCTCAGTGTCTTATGACATTATTTTCTTTATATACACAATGATTAAAACAAAGACAGCTGTTAATTTCAGGAAAAAAACCACCATGTAATAAATCCTTTGTGACATGCCGGAATAACTCTCCTCAGGAAGATGCAACTTAGCGTAAGACTTGTCTGCATTTGGTACTACTTACTATTAGAAGATATTATTTTATTTCTAAATATATGGTAAAGCAGGCTGCTTAATACAGAGCTGCCATTTATATTATGGACTGAAAGTGAGATCTCACTCGTTTTTTTCTTCTTATATGACACTTCACCAAAGGCACAGTGTACTTTCTGTGTTCTGAAATAAGTATCCATTGATTGTTTTTCACCAATGTCATCATGCGCTTTTGCAGTACAGCTGACAGGTTTTGTGTTTGTTCCCATTTTGCTGTGAATAGTCAGTCAACCAGAAAAGTCTGACTCACCTCTTTGCCACCAAGGCTCACCTTTGCGGGGCTGGGAGGAGCAAGGCAGAAGGAGTGAGGCACTAAGTGTTTTCTTGGTTATCCAGCCCAGAAACAATTGTACTTCACTCCAGATTGGAAAGGTTGAGATCAAGCTGGCACATCATCAGCTCTTCTTCCACCTCGCCACAAGCTGTCCCCATAGCAAGCATCCTGGTTTGCTTCAGCACTTCAAGGAACACTGGAGATAGGTCCCTTCCCACAGCTGGGCCATCATGTAAACCCCGGGCTTGTCTTTCCCAGGGAATTGTCACTATGTGCTTCAATTTGAAGGGTACCAATAAGACTGAACAAACACCTGGAATAAAGTTAGCGTTCATTCACTCTGCCCTGGTTCTGACAAGAGTAGAATAACTATTTGTAATTGATAAGAACAGTTTTTATAAAATAATCTTGTTTCAAAAGAAGCCATCTGCCATGGGATGTGTGCTTCAGCAGACACTGTAGAAGTGTTTCTTCAGTCAATGCTTCCCTATATGGAGAGTGTCCCTTGTTCATGCCCTTGAGGCTCAGGGTCACTTGTACACCTGAAGTACCAACACCATCAAGTGTCCCCCAGTTGCTTGAGAGTCCACACCCTCACAGGACCACAGAACCACAGAAACTGGTCCACAAGACAAACTGATGTGCCTCTGCTGAATGATGTGGCATTTTAGGGGACAAACACATTGTGACAGAAGCATGCAGAACTTCATTGCAATGCTTTGACACCAGCTCTAACATGCTCAAATGCGAAATCGATCCTGCCTGGATGTGTTAGCACCTTGAGAAAGCAAGCTTTGCTTTCATTTTGAACCACTGCTGTGGAGGACAATGCAGCAGCACAGAATTCAGGTAGCTAGAATATGCTGAGTCAGCCTGCTTGGTTTAATAATTTCTTTTTAATAATTTACTCTGCGGGTAAACTCCATGAAAATCTCTGTGGATTTTGAGGGAGGTAAGATTTTATATGCCAGGTTTTGTAGAGGATTTACTGATCTTTCCTTTTGATTTCAACAGAGCTATAGAAGGTGGTACATACAGTTCTTTGTTGGGTCCTTCCTACACATCTCTGTTCTTGGAGACTGAAGTCACCTTGAATATTTTTTTCAGGGTATTTATTGTACAAGTATGTAGATAGTTTGCTACAAAGAAGGTACAAAGAAGGTAATTTACATAGATTTTATGTTTTAGAAAAAAGAGGTATTTGTGAAATGGTGTTAGGGTTTGTCAATTTGAGGCCTTTGTTTGTCCTTAGAAAGTCAAGTCTGAAGTTCAGGTGGAGCTAGATGCACTTTTCAGATGATTTTCTAGGCTTAGCAGAAGAGAATGGGAATGGATAATCACTTAAGAAAATACAAAACTTAAAAAAATCCAAAACCCAACCAAATCCCAAGAGGTCTTTTTCAGATTTGTTTACTTTTTGAAAAATGCCCTCAAACTGGTAGAACTCAGATCAGCTTCTGAGAAGTTTCTGTGCATTTAGAACCTATTCCAAATACAGGCTTGTGTACTTTCATGCTAAAACTTTGCAAAACCCACTGTAGGATGCCTACACTTTCTTCTGGTTTTATATCTCTGTAGATCATCTCCTGACTGTCGAGTTACCACTGATTGACATTTTAAGAACTGGATAAGGGTTATTCATGAAGTTCTTGTACCACTTGCACAATTTTCCAAATGCCTGGATTCAGTCAGGAAATGCTCCTTTCCACACTGGGAGCACTTTGGAGTCTCACTCCTCTTGTCTGCAGTGAAGAATGGAGGAAATTAAGGAAGAAAAAGATATGGCCGGAGCACCTGCAACTATAGGAACAGTTCAGTGATTATGAAGTAGATCATTTCAAGATGCTATGTTTTAAGCTGGGAATGGACTTGTGGCCAAATCTCTTAGGGACTGTGAGAACAGTTTAAAGCAACTTTTGACTGTTTATATCTCAATATCATCCACTAGAATGAAGAAATTCAGAAGCTATTTATGAGTATGCCTATATTGCTAAGTAAAGGGGAAGGAGGAAGGACACACAAGCCTGGACTCTGATCACCTGCCCTGCCCCATTACTAGCTCACTGCCTAACCCTGGTTTGGGCCACTCCAACGAGAGAAATCTGCTCTGGAGGGGACCATGAGACTTGGCTTGGTGGTAGGAGATGAGTCCCTGAAAGTCTTTTATGCAGTAGTAAAGGCACAGCATCTTGACCATTTTGCTAAATTCTCTCACTCCCTTGTAATCTAAGCATATTTAAAACAAATAAAAAAGAAAGAAAACTTTAATTCAGAACACCTAAAGTGAATGTTAAGACTGTAGTTCAGTCATGCAGTGAACTGGTCTCTTGCTGATCCATGATGCGGAGAACTGATCTAGTAGAAAGGTACCCTGTCAATTTGGACAAGATAACCTTCAGAAGGACTGGATGACTTTGAGATGTTGCCTCCAAACTCAACCATTCTGTAATTGAAATGTCTGTGAAAATTTCTGGAGGGTTAACTTTGTCCCAGAAAACTTTATGCCTCATCTGCTATATGTTTGCTCATGCTGCTCTAATTTTGCCCTGAGAATTTCTGTTCTCACAGCTAGCATGGCATGAACATAAAACCAACAGAGTGAGATAAATACCTTGCTGGGTCCTATGCCTTGTTCAACAGAAATGCCATTTTTTGCCTAGGCTATATCCAAATCACACCTGATTGGTGGTGTATATTTTTTGATATCGATCATCCCAGGATCATGCTCAGGAGTCACATGGGAGCTGCAACTTTTCCTGCCAAAGTTAGTCAAGGCCCAAAACAAAGTAGCCAGCCTGCCTATTCTTATCAAACACATTTGTTTTCCAGGCATGAGCCAGTACACTGGATTTTCTGCTTTGCTCAGCACCGAACTTGACTAAAGCTGACAGTCCTCCCGTTGCTGCCACTTGTCTGTCTAGCCACTGGACTTCAATAGCCTATAGCCATGTTCTGGAGGGATGAAATGAGAGTCAGGACTTTCAAGCCATAAGATTACTCTAAAATAATATGCAATTGTGAAGAATCTAAGAGCAGCAGGAGAAAATTGTATAGTAGGATTTTAGAATAGTTACTGCACACCATTAGTATACATGATATTTAACACAGGTTAGCTGGAGTGAGCCTACAGTTTGCCATGCACACTCTGAGTTGCGAGAAGAATGGCAGCCCATTAACATTCAGTGCGTCCTCCTTTTTCATATTCTTAGGCATTTTATCATGAGACTCTTATTTACTCTTACTTATAAAAGTGTTTTTGTGCGTTTGTTGGTTTGTTTGGTTTATAACTAAATTATCTTTTACGAAAGACAGTTGTTTGTTTTTCAAGTGTTCAGAGCTAGCTATTTAAGCTCACAGTTTGGTCATGCTTCTGAGTGATGGTTAATGGTTAGTTCAGCGTGTTAGTAAAACTCATCGCATAGGAAGTATTGAACAGGCAGAGATTTCTCAGCCGTTATGGAGAGTGTGTTACGTGTAAGATGTAGCCCAGACTTAACAACTGAGGGATGGTCTCAAGTTCAGCTAGGTGGAAAATAGCTCTGATTTCTAAGGAATTGGAGTAAAATGACCACTTAGCTAGCCCAGGCTATTTTTTGTGGTCTAAGAATAAATAATAATAATAATGAAAATCAAACCAACCTAAAATAAAAGAAGAAGAAAGATGTCTGAGGAGTCCTTCACCAGGATTCCTAACACACTGCTCCTGTAAGGGCAATATGGAAACTGGGCTTATTTCAAAGCGAGACCAAAACGGAGAGAAGTGGAGCCCTGTGCTAAGTGCAGCCTGAAGTCCCGTAAAGGAACTGCCATCACCTGTCATGGCTAACGAGCTTAGTTTAGGAATGGAAAGTTTGCCTGAGATGCCAGTAAGTAAAGGACTCCTCTAAGTCATTTACTAGTTTGGATTAAGGAGGAAAATACTTTCAACCAGCTGCAGGCTCTGGCTAGGAGAAATTCAGCAAATTTTCTTGTTCCAAGAAGCAGTGCCACCACATGAATCCAAAACTTTGGATAATGAATTAAGCAAAAGTTTCTCATTTGACATATGGCAAGCAGATCATTTATGATCTTAATTTCGAAGTGACCAGCAATAGATTCTCATGCAAAGTTCATGCAAATCAAGAATCTGCTAGACCTGCATAATTATTTACTTCACAAGGAATCAGTGGCAACAGGCATTGATTTTCAAGCAATGAGAATATGGGATTTCTCCTTATCTTTGATTTTGTTACAGATATCTTTCTTTTTAAAAATATTTAATGTGCAGATTATTTTGCAGCCAAAGCAAAACTCTAAAGCACTGACCAAATTCTGAACTGATGAGCAAGGAGCAGTTTGATTTCTCTTCTGCTTTTAGCAGCCTCTGGGATTGCTTTTGCTTTCATAGAGGCAAAGTTGAGCAACTGTTGCAGGGTATTCATTCCCAGCAAGCAACCTGTTTTTAAAATTCAAGCAAACATGATTGTCCCCCAGTGTCTGTGAATTCCAGACATCCAGCTGGGTGCTGCTGATAATGAAAAGGAACTGACAGCTACATCCCAGCTGTCCCAACGCAAAGTCAGCTTCTCTGTTTCATAAAGAGAAAACCAGCCCCAAGTCTTGCCATTATCCCAAGGGGGAACAGGGTGGTTTGGTATCAGAAATAGAATCTGAAATGGGTGAAAGTAGAATAGTAAGTGGTAAAGTAAGAAATCTTGCACTTTCATGGCTGAAAAAAAGCAATCAGCCTTTTAATGTTGAGTAAAGTATGAAGCAATCCATCAACTTCACACCCAATGTATTTCCATTCGCATCCTTGCCCTGTACACCCTTCTGAAGGAAAATATTAATGTTGAGGCTGGATGCAGCATAGGGCACGATGAGGGAGTGGTTTCTGTGGCGGCAGAGACATACCCCTGCAGCAGCGCCAGGCTCCGGCAGCAATGCGCGTTCACAGGTGGCACTCTGAGCATGCACAAACGTGGCTCTTTGTTCCATCAGCTGCTCTGTGTGTGACAGGGGGCCATTTCGGAAACAGGAGTTCCTTATTTATGCTGTGCTGAGGATGAATGAATATATACTTACTTCGTAAGATATCCTCACATTGAAAGTCTAGCCTTTCAGCCACAAAGAGTTAAAATTGCCATGGCCTTTTAAAAAGAGCTATCAATTTTGTGATTGCCTTCCTGTCCCCTCCTTCCAGTTTCAGTGAGTAGTACATGCCAGCCCTGATGTCCCTCAGTGCTTTGCATTTACAGTTGTATGGAAACAGCAGCGGTTACTTATGTATGCTCCTGCCTGCTTTATTCTCTGTCAACTGACTGCTGTTCTTCAGGCACATGCTGCAAACCTGATTATCATAACCTTCACTGAACACAGCCATCCTTATGAGTGAAGGAGGTTACTGCTGGGGCTCCAGCAACACTCAAAAGAATTTTGCAGCCTCAGTTTGCTGTGTGGAATCATTTTTCTATGTGAATTAACTTTTTCTTTTAAGCTTCTAAAAAGATTATTTTCTGCACCTCCTCTCTTCAGTCTGTGATCCCAGTGGAGGAATATTTGCAGGGCCTGATTGCTTCTATTTCCTAATAATTACATGCTAATTACCTTTTGCCAGTGAACATTTGCTAATAATTACCACAGTGGTATCTAAGAGAACACTTCCTCCCTGTAAGAAGCATGTAAGATATCTATAGTAACCATGGAATGACATCTGGTGTATAGAGACTTTTTTGAATGGAATACCAATGCAACTTAGCAGTGGATTAAATGATCTGCACGTGACTTTTTAAGAGGCAATTCAGCATACGTGCAATCAGAAAAAATACTTTAGACCAAAAAAAGAAGTTTTTCACGCCCAATTTAATAAATGTTGCCTTTCCTTGACAAAGGACGTTGTTTCCAGAGTAGTCTCTACTGCTAAAGGTATTTTAGTGTTATTCTGCTTTGATACCTGTCATTAGCACATCCAGACGAATTATAGCAAACCAATCCAATGCCACATTATGTTCTAGAGGGAACAGGTGATGCTGTGAGATGCTCCCACAGAACAACCACACTGCTGGCAGGCATAGAGAAATCTGTGGAAAACTGTCTGGGAGCCAGGGAATATGGCTATATGGCCAGCTCACCTTCCTACAGAGTTTGATGGCTTCATCATAACCCAGCATTAGTCAGTGTTACCAAAGCTGCTCCTGAAGGGTGTGTGGCACAGTGTTGCCTCTTGTCTGCTGGAGCACAGAGGAGGAAAGAAGGTTCAATGGGCACTCAGAGCAGAAAAGCCATCATCCAAGCACCAGTTTAACCTGCGCACGTACTTTCCAACACAGAAATTCCTCATCACCATTGCCTGGTTCCTGTGGGGCAGAGGGAGGAAGTGAGATTTAGTGACTCTCTCAAAAATACACTTGGCTTTTCTAGCATTTTGTCTCTACCACCCAATGGTACCCACTGAGGTCAGAGCACTACATTCACTTTCGCTGTACACGTACTAACATGGACTGAAGAAAACCTCTGTGTGTTGCAGGCCAGTGTTTTTTTTCTCCTCCCCGTAACCATCTTGAGCACCATGTAATCTGTGGTACAGAAGTACATCTACTTAGGTGCAGGATGGCAGAGCTCTGAACATGAACAGTCTGCCCAGGAAAGTGAAGGAGTCGCCATCCTGGAGGTATTTAAAAGACGTGTAGATGTGGTGTTTAAACAGTAAGGCTAATACACTTAGAGAAGAATATTTGATGTATTCCTTGAATAGATGAAATAGCCACAAAAACACATAACGGTCAGACACATCTTTTGTACAAATATGACCTCCTTTTCGGAATGTTATTTTGAATATGATTATTTATTTGTGCAAATATTTACAGTGCTGCTGAATTCTGCAAGGATTCTTGTGAACTAAAACCAACTGGTGGAGTTTTTAATGGAGAGCAAAATAAAAGTGGTTTCAGACGCTGTTTCAATTAATGAGCTGTCTTATTTCCAGAAGTACTGAAATGCCATATTGCTACATGCACCAAGTGCATTGAGAGGGTAGTAACAGTGATTAATGAGCTATAGCAAGTGACTTGTTAGAATGAACTAAATATATCATTCTTGCTGACTCTGAAGGAGCACCTGCAAATATTTATATGGGAGACTGTGAGGTCTTAAATCTGATGTACTGATGTACAAAGGTTGTACCAATCAAAAAGCATCACTGAAGCTGGCAATCTGTCTTTTGGATCACCACACTGGTAAGGGTGAATCATGATAGTGGTTCCAGGCTTGTATAGAGATAAAGGAATTATTAGCCTGGTACCAGTTTGGGGATAAGATGGTAAGGAAGAAAAAAGAAATCCAGAAGTTTAGTAACTGAAAAAAAAAGTCTTAAAGACACAGTCTTTGAATAGTCAGCAGGTGAGGAGGAATTCCCATCTTTGGGATAAATAAAACAGCTAGAAGGTCTGCTAGCATGAGCTGGCATGTGCTGGCAAGAAGATGGTGAATGCCACCAAAGATTTGGTGCTATCCTCTAACCTCCACCTTTATGATTCTACAGCTTTGCTGTGACATCCAAAAATGAAGGTTATCTCATATAGCCATGCAATACTTCAGCTTCAGTAAGAAGCAAAAGTTCCCAGAAGAGACCATACTTTTTTTCGTTGCTCCTCTCTGTGATTCCTCACTCTTCCCTGGACTATCAAGAGCCTAAATAGTGAAGGCTGAGTCAAGCCTTTGAAAAACATATAGATCACCACCTAGAAAATTCACCAAGGGTCTTCTGAAGAGAAGCTTCATAACCATTCTGCGACAAACATTTCAGCTGCAATGGTGATGTGGAGAACTCATTCACTCTCTTACTCTCTCCACTCTGAATTTTATATTTTTCATGGGTCCAGTTTTTCTAGATGCAAAGAGGCCTCCTTCCCATTCTTCCAAATCATGTGAATGCCTATCCTTGAGCTACAGACTCATCTTCCCTCCTGTTCATTTCCAGCTGAAACAGAAGAGCAGGCAGCAGTATGCTGCTGGCACACAGAGGAGCAAAGGAAAATGCTTTTATTTTGTGCCCATAGTTTTTAATTAAGGCTCCAGTAGGATGTTTCTGCACAGGGACTGAGATTACCTAGTACAAAACTGAGAGGGTGGGACATGGGGAATAATGAATCCTAAACCACACAAAACTGTATTCATCAAATCAATTTGGGCTACTGGGAGGCCAGGGAGCATTATGGAAATGAGGCAACTGAGTAAAGCAATGTCTAAAGACCGCAGAACAATGGGCTCCACTTTCCCAATCTCGTCTGGGAGGCAAAAACCCGCTGCAGAGCCTTGGAGGCTGTGGCTGCCACATCTCCCTGGTGCTGGTGCAGCAGCTGGTCCTGCACAGCGGGAGATCTCTCCTCCGAGCGGTTGACCCAGAGAGGCGATTTCTGCGTGACTGAGCATGTACACACGGCAGGGGCTCTGGCAGTACTTTTTTTCTTGTGGCACCACAACCCCAAACTGCTGTTGACTGCCAAGCTAAACAATTTCTCTCTCTCTCTCTCTCTCGCCTGTATGCACTCTCAGATTGCTGTGGACAATTATCAGGGTTTGCCTTGATCATTGTTTCACCAGCTGTTATATTAGCACATATTTTGTGCTCTCAAGTTTTCTACACGTGCCATTCTTTTGGGGTTTTTTTAGGTGGTGTTTGTTTGTTTGTTTGTTGTTTGTTGTTTTTTTAAAGAATTTCCTCCGTTTTGTTCGAGTACTTTTCATATGGAAGCATTTAAAGGTGTGTGCAAGGATATGTTACCTATCATGCCATTCATTATTTGAATTGTAAGAGCAGGACAACAGTTAAATGCTTCAATTCAACATTAAATTTATTGCAGAGTGTCTTGAAATGTGCACCTGACAACATTTTGGACTATCTTGAAAGAGTAAACCCCAGGTGTGCTTCCCAGTTGTCAGGTAGAGATGAACATATCTAGCAGGTCCTCACTGAATTTTAGGCTGAGACCCAGATAAACATTATTTTTTTCACACTCATGCCCCATGTATCTTGCTTCCCACGGGAAGCGGCTGGGCAGAGGAAAAACCAAAGACCTCCCAGTGGAGACAAGCAAGGGGGCAGGACTACAGAGCAGAGGGGCTAGCAGGGTGCCCCTCTCACAGAAGGTTCATGGTCTCAGTGCGTACTGAAAGGGGGAAGGAAAATAAAGGGGAGAAGACAAGGTTATAGCAACACATCTGTTGGTGGTACAGTATCTGTGGGTGGTAGAACTCAAAAGCCCCAGCTAAATTTTTCTCATTAATATGATGTGACTGGGTATTGTCTAAAAGCTTAACTTTGTAGTGACTGCTGGCAAAATATTTGGGAGTGGGGTGAAGAGAGGAAAATGCTTAACTTACAACTCAGTGCTGTCCAGCAGTGTGTGATTTGAAGCATCATATAACAAATGACAAATCACAACATAAGACAATGCCTCAAAAAAAAATGAGGAGAGCCTCAGAAAAAGAGATGTAAAACATAGCATGGTTACCTGACTTAGCCACGGCTTATTCAGTCATGACCAGGCCCAGACACGTTTAAAAATCTGAAAAGCAAACTTTATTTAAGGAAAGGCAGCAAGTGCAATTTCAATAGTGCAACTGCAGAGTCATACATCAAGGCTATCCTCAGCTTTGTCTCCTGGCTTGATGGGAGGCATAAAAGCAGAAACAGGAGCCAAATGTAGCAATTTCTAGCTTCCTCTCTAGCTATGAATTCAAACTTTTGTCTGGATGAAAGTGTAGAGGAGTTCAGGGCAAATAGATCTGATAGTATCCCTTGACTAGGATGGTCTGAATGACTCCTGAGTACTGTGTTTCATTCACAGACTTTTTTCATCTGTGCTAAACTTCCATCCTATCCCATGTCCTTCTCCATCCTACCATGTACTGTGTACAGAAAACTGACTGTTGCTTGAAGGAAGGATGGGAATGTTAAAGTGATTCTTCAGCTCTTCCCAGCTTCTCAGGTGCTTTCAGCTTCCTGCTAACGATATGGAAACACCATTTTTGCACTGTTTATTAGAAAATCCATCAGGGATGGATTTCCTCCAGGACTGGAAATCAGAATTTTGGTTCAAACCCAAGACTGAGAACAGTTTTGTGAGGTCAGCCTAGGTCCCCAGAGAGTTGGCTCCTCCTGCTACAAGCACAGAAGAAAAAAGGCACGTACAGCTGCTGTAACCAAGATTTCACACATGTTCCTACATAATCTAAATGAACACAGCTTGTTATAGGTTTTGCTAACACCTAACCTCTGTGCAACCAAAGAGCTGGGATAAAATCTTCAATTGGATAAAATCTTCAATTGGATAAAACCCAAGCTGCAGCCAATGCCTAGGTGACTTTATATATGTCAGCCTTGTATTATTCAGATAATTTCATGGAAAACTGTTTCATATAGACTTTTGTCCTATGACTGATTTATGTCTAGTGAGGTTCAAGGTCTGATTCAAGCGTTGGCATCGAGTTAGGTTTTCACTACTTCCTTTCCTGTGTATTCACTCTGGTGTGTATTCACTTTGTTACACCACAGTTAGAGCCTTTCTCCTCCACTGATGTAGAACCTTCTCTTCCTAGCCACTGGCTTTCATGGAATATGTTTTGGTGATACCTCTGCCCCTCTCTCAAATTTTATTGGTGCTTGTGAATTGACTCAGACCTTAAATAGACAGGCAGAGAGGCAGACAGAGCAATGTACACAGCCTGTGCGGTTGCACAAGTGTTGTTTCCTTTGGAAACCAGACAAAAGAAGAAATAGTCACAACGTGCCTTTTACAAGCCTGCCTATATTCACTCTTAGGATATATGAATCCTCTATGTCCAATCTGAATAAAATGCATTCAGCCTGATGATGGTCTAATGGAAAAACAAACAACTCAAACCCAATGGCTATGATGGAAACAAATGTTGTTTCATATGTTCAACTTGCCAGAGGCCTACAAACGAAAGAGTACATACATAGCTTATATTAATAATTAAAGTATCTTTTGGGGGCCTTCCAACATTTTTAGCTCGCTTTCCCTCCTGTACTTACACACAGTGTCTCTTTCTTTCACTTCCTTCGTGCTTCCAGGGGCCTCTATGCAGGGCAAGTCCACCTTTCAGCCACAAGCTGCTAGGACATGACCTTCCTCAAGATCTGCCAATGCCACACAATGAAGGAGCTACTTTTGCTCTCACCCACCTGGAGGAGAGCCATCCCTTACTTACAGCTGGCAAGCACATTCACCCGTTTTAGACTCCCAGAACTTAGGCTTTTTGCAGCATTTGGACTAAATCCAGTGCACCTCCGCAGCTGTGGATACCTGGGTACCCTGTATTTTCATTGCTCATCATGTGTGGACACCATATATAATGACACACATGCTGTATTAGCAATTCAGCATATACTGCTCCATTTTGATAGTGGGAACATTGTGCAAAACTATCATTTAGAAAAACGTACCATAGCTTTATCTTTGTCTGTGGAAACCAAATATCATGAGGTGATAATCCATACTTTACTAGCAAATCTTTGTTCAGTAACAGCAATAAACACAGATCGGAGACAGACTCCATGCTATTTTTATGAGACATATTATTATTTTGATACCTTCTTCACTTAACAGTCACAGAGGAATGATAGGATGAGTGTTGATATATCCATAGAAATATTATGTCACATATTAAATCTCTGCCAACTAAACTGTGAAGTCAGGCATTACTATTTCAGATGTACCCTGACTACTATAAAAGTTAGTAATTCTATCTTGGGGATTTATCCCCTTTCTCCCAAAGAAGTCAAACCTACTTCTGCCTAATTGTCCCTAAAAAAATATATAATTTTTCCCAATGACACACAAAAACATTTCTTTACTGGACTGTCTTGCATTTTTGCCAGATGAACTTCCTTTCCATCAGTGTTCATGTGAAACTAATAGAAAACACCCCTCCTCCTTCTCTTAAATATTTTCATCCCTAAACCATGCATACTTTCATTGCATATTTTTGGTAATATCTGAGAGTTATCCAGACAGATGTCTATTAGCAGACCACCAATAGCATCACTTTACTTGCAAAAAGAGCTGGAGAACATGCTGTGTCAGCCACCCCACAATCTCAATTATTTTATGCAACATCTCCTTTTGCTTTGGTAATAAAATCAATGTCTTGTCTGTGACTTTGCTTGTTTGTGGTTGTTTTTGTTTTAAGTCACAGCGGTTCATAACACTCTCCAACTCTGGATTTTACTACTCAACACTTTCATCAAAACTTTGAGACAGTGTGCTGGAAGCACATTTCCCCGCTAGCCTTTTTTTGAATTAGAAATTCATACTTTCAAACTAAAAATCACCTCTCTGTTCACCAGCTGCAAGAAATTATTTATGGGCAGGTTCATTTTTCAGTGCTTTCTCATAAGCAAAGATAAAACACTTTGTGTACGAGGGACTAAGGCTGAAGTTGCCCTCTCTGGCATTGCTGGTCAATGCCCAAGCTTTGCTAGAGCTGTGATGCATAAACTGCCGCTACCTCTGTTTCCAAAGATGCTGGAGACCCGGGGACATGATCTGCTATAGATCATAGTTCCCTCCAAACTCTTATTTTCCTGTGAATAACCTTTGGTTATGAAAAGAACCCAAAAGAGTTCCCAGGGCAGAGCTGCACGTTCACAGTGCTGAGCAGTGTTTATCCAAGGGCCCCTGCCAGAGCTCTGCTGATGCCTCAAGCACTGAGATAAATTTAGCACCAGTCATCTCTGCAGAAATGACTCCTATTTTGACTGGTGCGAAACGTTTGCTTTGTTACTTCCTTTATTCTTTGGAGTCTATTTAGTGAAAGGACCTGTTTTTCTTTCTGGAGCGGCCAGTCCCAGCTCTTCTGCTGCAGCTGGCGAGGCAATGAGACTTCTCTCTCAGCCTCTGTGAAAGGGGAGTATGTTATGGCACTGTGATCCTTGAGCTCAAACACTTCAAATGCTTCCTCTTCTGTTTTGGCCCCACGTCTATCAAATGAATGCAAACTCCTAAAAAAGATCAACAGACCAATACACTCCAAATACAGCAACTCTTGCTTCCTTCTCTCCTATGTATTGTGGCTGCTTCAGTAATGCTGAGCTCACTTAATGCCTTAGTGAGGACAGAGAGCAACACAGCTTGTCCTGATTTTCACTTGTTTACACCCTGCTGTCTATGGCTTTTCCTTCAATGTCACTGTCATCGGAATGACATTATCATGGACCAACATCCAGCTCAAAAGGAGGAAGAATTTGAATTGTTTTTAGCTGATAGCCCAAGCACCTTCTGCTGCAGTGTAATCCCAGGCAGAACCCCTTAGCAGGAGTGACATCGCCATCCTTGCCTCCACAACTTATATACTCTGTGGGTGTCAGCAAATGCTTGCAAAACTTTATCAATTCACTTTCTGCAGCTTTTCCCCAAGTGCTGGGCTTGGCTGGTGTCTCCCACAGCATATTCAGCTTTTCTGGCTGGCCTACTTGGGGATCTGCAGACCTTTCTGCTTTACATTCCTTTCACAGAATCACAGAAAGGTAGAGGTTGGAAGGGACTTCTTGAAGATCATCCAGTTCAACCCCCTGCCAGAGCAGGATCACCTAGAGAAGATCAGACAGGAATACATCCAGGTGGATTTTGAATGTCTCCAGAGAAGGAGACTCCACAACCTCTCTGGGCTGCCTGTTCCAGTGCTCTGTCACCATCACAGTAAAAAGTTTTTCCTCATGTTTAAGTTGAACCTCCTGCATTCTAGTTTGTGACCATTGCCCCTTGTCCTGTTGCTGGGCACAACCGAAACAAGTCTGGTCCCATCTTCCTGACACCTGTCAGAGTGACCGCTACAGATGAGGAGATGGAGGAAAACCAAAGGGACTTGGCTGGTCCAAGTGTAAATCCTCCATTCACCTCACAGTGCTGCCTCTCCTGCAGGCATATCTAGGCTAGGAATAAACCGTAAGTTTCTGATTTATTGCAAAATCTTCCAGTTAGTTGATATTGAATGATTACATTGTCCAGGGCTATGCTAACCTCCAGGCAAAGGATGCTGTGATCCCAATTTCTGTTTGTTCTGCTCACATCACATTTTTTTTCTGTTAGCCAAACAACTAAGTGAGGCAAACAGACTTATTAATGAGGATGCTGTCTACATTTTCTGCAGAAGTTGGTATTACCTGCCTGAGTCTGTTGTGTGTGGGAGGGACCTGTTGGTCTTGCTGTGAACAACCACCGCTGTGTTTGTGTAGCTGAGCAGAGGGCTGAAAAAGTAATGATAATGAGAAACGTGCCTCCTACCCAAATGAGAAGGCATAGTCTCTGGCTTCAGTTACATAGCTACCTTCAGAGCTGATCTTGACTGCAACTGTGTTCAGTTTTTTTAGTAGCAGCATCAGAAAGACATTTACATAAGCAGAGCATCCAGACACGAGAGTAGCCATATCTGACAGACCATTAAATGGAGTTTTTTATAGGAAAATGTATGTATATGGAGTTCATTAGAGTTTGGGGGGCAATTTACCTCAGAAGTCCCATAAAGGAACAAAGCAGAGCTCTCTACCATGAACTTTATGTATGATTATATAATTGAACTGTCTTGTTGCATGAAAATTCAATTTATGTTTTCCACATAATTTATTTTCCATTTAAATGGCTTTTTAATTACCCTCTAGGTGGTAAGCAAAATAAAATATAATTTATAGCACTTTCAGTAACAAATCCATTCTTTTTCCTACAGAGCAGAACACACTAGCAAGGCAATTTTGGAATAGCTTTTATTCAGATAGCCCTGATGTTTTCCAAAGAAAGTGTGTACCAGCTCCACAGCCTGAGTGTAAGAAAGTATGTTTCTTTTAGCAACGATTCACACACAAACACATGAAATGCTCTCCCAGACAAAAGGAAAGGTGCTTGCAAGGCTCTGGGGGAGGCTGCACAGCACAGAAACACAGCAATTGGTAAATTCCTCTTTCTGGGCCTTTGGGATTTTCATATGGTGATGATGCACTTCTGCTTCAAAGAGGAACTACCACAGTACACCAGACATGACTAAAAACCAGCATGAATAAATAGCAGACTATTTATTTGAAGGTCATACTTCCTGACCATCATTCAGCACAACGAAGTTACATGTAAGTTAAATAAATTAAATACATCTCTCATTCATATTTTTATGCCTAACTGCTCCACAGTCCCAGATATCATGCAATCGTGTAATGAAAGACAGATGCTGCTATAGAGAACTTGCAGCTAAAAAAAACTATGCACTGAAATAGGAGATGTAATAGACATGCTGAGTAATCAGATCTTATTAATTTAATGTTTTGGTCCAGAGCCACCCTAGTTAAATTTTATCTGAAGTGCTACAATTAGGAGGAGAACCACCAGGCCCCCTCCCTGTAGAGTCAATGGAGAAGGATAGTCTTTGCAGAGGGGGATCTGGAGCTCAGCTTGGCACCAGACAAGGTAGAGGTGAACCCCTGCCTCACCGCTGCACTGGCTTCTGCCCTTTCTGCTCTTCCTGAGATGTCTGGATGAGGAAGAGCTCCAGCTGTGCTCTCACAAAGCTTGGTGTCACCCATCCCCTGGGGGTGCTGTGTCCCAGGGAGGCAGCGACTTTTCTTCATTGTTTGGAGAGTGCTGCTCTGAGCATCCCGGCTGGAGCAGGGCTCTGCAGCCTGCCCTTCTCCTGCACGGCTGTGACACCCACACCACCATCCACCACCGGCCACATGTCTGCTCCACCAAAGTCACTGCTGGGCACTGACTCTTGTGCATCTGAGTGCAGCAAAGCCTAACACACATCAACATTCCAAATTATGTTTTTTTCTGCTCAGTACGGAACAGCTGCTGCGTGTCCTTGATGCTATATTTGGTTGATGTTCCATATCTGTATGTTTTCCTATTTTTCATTGTTTTTGGTTGATACTATGGAATGTTTTCTGAATCATAAATCCACTACTCAACACTCTCACTTTGTCCCCCATGGAACAATTTTTATCCAAACCTCCATTATTCTGTATTTAGTAACAACAGAACTGTGGACACATCATAACAACATAGTCAGCCTACAGGGATTTTGTATTGAATAAAGTCCAGAGTTATTTTTTGGGTGGCCTTCTTGATTAAACCAAGAACTAACAGCTTTGCAGACAAAGTACTTGATATTTTCTGAAAACAAGATAATGTTCAGATACTTTGGTGAAAGATGTCTTATTCATCAAAATTACAGTCTATGGGCAGACAGATATTATTCATAGAATTTAACAGACCTAGTGGTTTCTTCAAGTATAAAGTGGTTTCTTCTTTGGGTCTGGTGCCAAATTAATAAAAAGAAGTGTGTTATCCTCAGTGTTTTCCAAAACAGGATTTGGAGAAATAGTTAATAATAAATGAGTTTAAATCCTGAAAACAAATGTTAGCATTTTCTTTTAGAACAAGTAAAATATTTTGTTTCTACCAAGCACAACTTAAAAAAATATATCACTTAAAATAAAAAAGTTGTGCAACTTGAAAAATGTCTTTTAAGTGTGATATGATTCAAACAGCAGACTGAAAAATCCACAGCTCTGGTCTTTCTTTGGGCACCAGTAAGTGATCTAGCCTAAAGAAGTACCTCTGGAAATCACGGTTTCTAAGCCCATCTGATGTTATAGAAGTGCTATTGGTAATATAATAAAAGAAGAAGTAGTATAGTACATACTACTCTGTAACTGGCACTGCAGAAATCCTCCACAGAAGACATAAAATGGTTGGTAAAACTATGAAAAGCTGCCACTTTTTCTAACCCAAGACTCAGAAGAAAACCTTAACAGCAGATGCCTCAGGCAGGCATGAGCTTACCTGCCTTGCCTTAATTTTCCTTGTGTTATTAACTCCCTCTGTTTAACAGATTGTTAAATTACTAATTTGTTGTCTCCTTTAGATCTCAGAGGAGCTTGGCTGCAGTTGGAAATGGAACCAAATAGAGAAATAATCAACAACAAAAACTGGAGGAGGTGATAAAAAAAATTAAAGCTGCTCCACAGATGTGATAATGTCAACTATGGAGAACTCACACCTTTGTCAGGGCATCTGGTGCTGACTGCAGTGGAGCACTGGGTACCAACTAAGGGGGTGACAGATGTATTGTACCCCGTGATTCCCTCCAGCCTGTGGAGCTCAGAGTTCTGATCTGGCACCATGCTGATTGTCAGCCAAGCTTTCTCCCAAAGAACAAGCAGTATTGGTGACATTTGTGACTCCCCAGTGACAAAAGGACAAGTCAAAGCCTGGTGTGCCCAGACAAATTGTCTTTTTTTTTTTTCCTGCCTGCTTTGGGTAGGCTGCAAAGAATGAAGAAAAAGATGCTAGTATTGGTTCTGGAGGAAGTCCTACAGACTAGCAGACTGAGAGCCATCAACAGACTGGGATGCAGCTGGTGAACTGAACCTCATGGAAACTAAATCCACAGAGAATCCACAGGGAAATGAATTTCTGAAGCTGAACACAAGCTGATTTTGGAAGTATGTTGCACACTAGAGTTAATATGACACTACTGCAGGGTGCAGATAACCAAGGTTCAAATCCCTGCACCACCTTGGATTCACACAGCGGGCTGAATATAAATTTGATAGGTCCCAAAGTGCTCCATCTGAAACAAGTGCATGCAGCTTTCTCACGTTCTCCTTCTGAAGGTATTCTCTTGTGAGTGAATAATTGCAGATAAAGAAAGAAGAAACGAGTCTCCAGCCCTAGGAGTTTAAATCTTACTGCAATTGGGAATGATCTATGGAGGTGTGCTGGGTTTCCGACATCTTGACTGTGTGCTGTTGACTGTCTCAGATGCGTAGGTCCCAATCTCTCTTGTTTGACAAGGAATCAGTGGGCCTGACAAATTACTTAAAGTTGTCAGAGTGGATGTAAGTTTCTGAGTGAGTATAGTGGTATTTTTTGATGGAAAGCATTAGCAATTGAAAAAAAACCCAAAACTAAAAAAAATTACAAACGCCAGGTATGCTACATGTGTGTAGCTGATTATGTGAAATTTATGTGTGGTGGTGGTTATTAAAAGAAAACCCAAAACAATAGATCAAAAGTGTGTAGCATATCTCATGAGGACTTAATTTGTTATGAATTCAGCTGGAATTTCCCAGCGAATTTAATTGAAAGCAACACTGAACTGCCAGTGCTTCTTTTTACTTATTCTGCCATGTGTATATTGGTTATTTCTTAAAATCAAAGCTACTTATTGCTTCTGTAGAAAGAGAGGAATGGAAAGCTTCATTAAGACTGAGCTTTGAATTAGCAGCTCAGATAACTTCAACTTTATGAACATGGCAATTGTCTGTTGTAATTCTGTTAGCTCAGTTGCTCTGGCTCTTTTATCTGTTTGGGCTAACCCAGGTGAAGTGGTCATTTTAAAAGCACCTCCATGACTTGTAGGTAATTTTTTAAAAGGGTTTAACCTCTCAGGCTTTCCCTCCTTTGAAAACATAAAACAACAACAAAAAAAACAGTTTCACAGATTGCCTCAGGGTGAGCCACGCAATCTCACCACAGAGTCTTCCAAAGCACCCAAATACTGCACTGATGGACTGGAAATGCTGGGAGCACAGACTCTTGGTGTCCTGGCTCCTGCAGGTCCACTTCGACTGGCCACCCTACCTCATTCTCCCACCTGGGGCCGATGCCTCCTTTGGATTGGTTTTGGATGAAGCCCTCAGACTACAAGGGGAACTGAGATGGGTCCCAAGATAATTTTTTCATTTCTGTTTTTGGGGTTGTTAGAGCTTTTACTACCTTCAAAATCTTTCCTGAGAGGGAAGAAGGCCTAGCTAGGGATAAAATAGGAGTACAAACAGGGAAACAGTGAAACGAGCTTTTTCTGCAGAATTAACTCCATTTCAAGCAGCAGACAAATTTGGTTTTGTTCTTGCAGTTAATTTGCCATGAGTGTGCAGGAACCTTGAATTTGACACGTACAGGAATAATCCTATCCTGACAGACCTGACATAATGAACCACCACATTCCTGTGGTATTGCTAAATATGTAAATCATTTTAAGAGTCTGTTTTAATTATAATTTTTCTTTCTGGTGAAATGTCAATGAGTTACTATTCATAACGTAAACTGACTCGGCAGTCCAAACATCCACACATAAAATTCAACAGTCTTCACATATTTTAGAGAACATTGAGGACAAGATTGAGAAAGCATGGGAAAATATTGCCATTGGCATTCGTGGGTCCTGTTGCCCCCTGCTTGTCAAAAGACTGCTGTCTGAAAAGCCATTTTGCTTTCTTCCTTCCAAGTAGACATGAAAAGCCTGGCATCATGTTGGACAGGTCTTGCAAAATGCAGCCTGAAGAAGAGCTTGATACAGCAAGTAACATTAAGCGTGCTTGCAGTTTTAAGTTCCCACTTGGCTGAATTAGTAACCAATTTATTCTTTGGATGTACCAATGCATCCAAAGCTCAGCTGCTCTGATATTCACCAGCTGTACTCTACTTAAAACCTAGCTGAGTTATCTGTGACCAAGAACTGGCAGGCATATTGAAAGCATCCTCAGCATTAGGGAAGGTTGATGTGACCCAGACAGAAGCTGTCTGGGAAAAGGGTGGCAATAACTCTGAACAGGGAAAAGGCATTCTCCCAAGCCGTATCTGAACTTGTTAAAGAGCACTGCTGTTCCCAGCTCCCCAGGCTTCCCCTGGACACTGGCAGAAAAAGAGGGAAGACTATGCATACAAATAGGCAGTTGGGATGCAACAGAATCACTGGGAAGTGCAACTAAGCATCATGGTTTCCATGTAACCCCGTAAGGAAGACATCAGCCATTACGCATGACACCTGTTGCTCTGGTATCTCCACCTGTCCCAGCTTTGAAGAATGTCTTACAGCATTCTGTTCCAATGGTTACTTTCAGTTTGTTTATGCCGACAACCATTTATTAGCTCCTCAGCTTTTCCATACCTTTTCCCTTCTTTCTGTCCTTTTTATTTGCCTCCAGTTGCTACTAATTATGTTTTTAGAACTACTGCTTACCTCCTGTAAACATATTTGAAATTGTGTTATGTATGCGACAAAAAGCTTCCTGACTACCTCTACAGTGTGGGCTCTGTGGCTTGGTTTTACTGTGGCGAAAACTAAAGAAAGGAAAAAAAAAAAAAAGGGAAAAGAAAAGAGTACAGAAGGAGCTTCAGTGTCCAAACCTTCCTTGCAACCAGGCAGGAAGTCTCTCTCAGTGGCATGCCGCAGGCTGTTACGCAGAGAGCTTGCACAAGGCATTTAGAAATTAGAAGAGAGCATTGTGTTCTTCCTGTGCAGATCTGAAACTGGAGAGGCACTTCACCACCCTCAGCTCCTGCTCTGAGCTGTGGCGGGGGCCTACCTAGCACAGCCTCCAAGAGGGACCAGCAAATTCCCCCTGGTCCCACCTTCCTTTCTTCAGTACATAAGTACATTTGGGGCATCTGCTGGCCCTTCTGCCTGAAGAGGTTTTTACACTGTTTGAACAATTAGAGATTTAGACAATCAAACTGTTCCTTCTGGGAAAATTGGACCTGATATATTTTGTGCATCAGTTACAGACCTGGAGGTCTTCTTGTATTAGGCCTTTTTTTTTTTCCTCCAGTACATCTAAGGCAGAAGGCAGTGCAATTAAGATAAAAAGATTTCTCTTTTGTTATTTCTGCTGTTCACCATTTTTCAACTTATCAGTTCCAGGATCTGTCATGGTGGAGACAAAGATGTCTTTGCAATATCTCAAGACTGATGAATCAGTAGGTTTGGTTGGGAAGTGATTCTTCAGAAATCACACAATTAGTGATTCTACAGAAAAGACAACCAAGTAGTAGACAAGTGAGCCCATGCACACAGCTTACTGGCTGTTTAGCTCCTAGGTTCACAATGCAGAAACTGAAGGAGCTGAAGCTTAGATGTAAAACTACTTTCCAAAAAGCCACAAGCCTTTGAGAGAAGAGGTCAAAATTTCAGGTGTTCTGCACTTTCAAGTGGAGTGACTGCAGCCATGTGTCACGAAGTGTCAAATCCTCAGTGCCCTCAGGTACATTACATTTATGGGCACTCATGATGTGGTGATGGAAGATGATTCTGTTTGAAAATTTGTCCACAGTGATGAGAAAGGCACTGTAAGAAAAAAACCTCTAACAGAGAAGGAGTTTCAAATACTAACTTGGAAAACATTTGAAAGTCCCTTTTTGACAAAATATGTCACTTTTTATCAAAATGGTGTTTTCCAGGAGGAACCCCAGCTTTTAATGTCTTATGTTTGTCAGAAAATCCCAAATTGCTTTTCAACAAGAACACCAATTTCTTTTCAAGTAAAAATTTGGTAACAATAAATACATGTCTTTGCTAAAAGCATACATAGCAACACACAGAAAATGTTTTATGCTGTTCTAATCTGTTTCATTACTCTTCTTCCCCTGATAAATACTGTTCCCACATGTTAAAAAAAAAAAAAGGAAAGAAGGCAAAACTGTAGACTCCTCAAATCAACTCCGCATGGCCACTGTAATCTCCATTATCAAGACGCATTTTTAACCCTCAACAAGCAGCCAAGCATGACAATTAGAATATAATGCATTAAGAAAGACCCTTTTGAAAACGTCCATCCCCAGCCAACACTTCCCCAGTTTAGAGGGATTACGGCAATTAGGATACGCTGGTTGGCAGAGGAGGGTGAGAGGCAAGAGAGAGTATTCATAATCCTTAGTCCTTTCTTTGGCCTACGTGGAGTGAAAGGAAAGGTGGATTTTGTTTCTTTGGGATCCCGTTGGACAACACTGAGGAAAGAACTGGCAAGTCATGAATGTGTGGACTGGGAAGCGCAGGTCCCTGGCACACCTAAAGAAGTTTCCTGCTGCTCTCCAGAGCTGACCCCGAATTTTGAAACTGCAGGGTTGATCCTGGTTTGCCTAGGACCCCGGTGGAGATGAAAACAGACAAACTACTGGGAAGAAAAGCAGGTAAACAAAGAACCATTTGCAAATTGAAATGGCTCTCTTTCAAACGCATACCAAAGCTGGACAGGAGCCTCTCTGATAAATTTTCGCCCGTGAAAGCTGTGGTACGTGGCTGCATAATCTCACTAGCTGTTGCTCTGAAAGCAACTATAAATGTCGGATTGTTGCAAGAAAACCCACATAGGTTTCCTGTTTCTTATGGTTCAAGATAAAGGTTGTACACAGCATGAGCTCAGTTCTTTATAGCAGTTGTTTTCTAGCACGACTAGAGTGAAGGATCTACAATTAATTTCAAGCAGCTTATAACTTCTCAGAATAGTAGAAGTCATTTGGCACGAACAGCCGTGCCACAAGAAGCTGAAATGCACACATCTGTGAGAGGTTTTGATACAAAGCATCGTCCCACCTACTACAAAAAAAAAAAAGAGGCACAAGATACAAATATCTGTTAATGGGGCTCATAAACCATCACAGGTTGGTTTGCAGCCTCAGTAATATTACGAACATGGTCGTGCTTCAGATCAGAGCTAAGGCTGGTAGCAAGCTCTCAGAATCTGGGGAAAAATACTGCTCATGCTGACAACCCAGTGTGTATTTAAAAAAAAAAAAAAGATCTGGAGGAAGAGAGAAAGACATTGCAGCATAGTAATTGCAGCATAGTGGATTGCATCCCCTGCACTAGCCTCTTCTAATGGCTTCTCTTGCGCTTGTTCCCTCTGGAAACAAGCGGTGCCTCAGTGATGCGAGGGAGAATCAGGTGTGAGTCAGTGTGTGTCAGCCCCGCAGTGGCCGTCCTGCCTGCCGTGTGCGTG
>NW_010188813.1:68762-89859 GCF_000695765.1 Mesitornis unicolor
GAGCTGAGATGTGGCCTGTGCAGCTGGCGACCTGCACACACATGTTCATCTGCATAGGGAGCTGCATCGCGTAACCTCATATCCTGAGCTGAAGTCACAGAAGTTGCACTGATGTAAATGGAGCTGAGATAAGAATCACCTCGTCTGCCCTTGTATGAAGTCCCACTGGGGATGCTGCTACCCTGGCTTTGAGGTTTGTGCTTCAGGTACAGAGAAATGCAGGGGACCTGTACTGTCACATACAATTTCAGTATGTCCCTTCAGCTGACAGATCAGGCACCCTTCAAAAAAGGGCAGGTAGGAGCTGGCACTGGTTCCAAGAAGTGCTGTTCTGAGGAGCTGAAGAAGATGGCTGTTGCTTGATGAGGCTATAGCACCCCTGGCACCTTTCCCACGCAGAAAGCAACAAGTAAGGCTGTGACTGGATCACTCAAAACTTGTGTTACTGCAAGCATCTCTGCTATTTTCCACCGTGAGACAGAAAGGCACAACTGCACCTGGCAAAAAATACCTGTTTACAGAGACTGATAGTTGAACATATCCCAGACTGCTGGTGTAAGAGAAGTTAATGTTAAAGCCCTACCTACCTCAGCTAACAGAGAACAGCACTTAAGTAGTAGGTCTGCTCGTGGTTTTAACCTCTGTGGCATAAAGTCCTCAATTAAGACTGAGAGTTCGCTTTGGGTTTCTGCTGCTAAATTTCGCCGAGAGCATCCTTCGGTGAAAGCATGTATACACTTCACTGTGTCTTTCTTTTAAATTATTAAATCTTTAAAGCAAAGTCCAGAAACTCTTGCTGAAGTGCCCCCTAGCTTAGAGGCTGTTAAATTTCACAGATACCTTGCTTTATCAGGATGAAATACTACAAGTGCTTCAAGTCGTAGTTACCTCTCTGTCCAGATGTATCCTAGTCCTTATCAGACTAAGCAGCAGGGCACCTACTTAATCCATAAGACCATCTTAAAGTCAAACCAAAAGTGTTCCTCCTCTTTGCTCCCCTGAGAAAGCCAGGCCAGGCAGGTTTGTGTTGGACATGCCTAATGCTCACCAGCAGGATCCTCACAGAATGCAAATGCTTCATTCATTCAAAACACACAGCAGCTACAGCTTCCCTTTGTAAAAACTTCATATGCTCTCCCTGTGCTCAGCGCTAACATCTGCCTACTTTTCCCAGACATTTCCCTTTCTCCTTACTCTGGCAAATTTTGAGGAGTTTCTTGTTTTATCCTGAATTTCTTTATTCTTGGTGAAAGTTTGGCTACATCTCCCCTAGGTACCTGTGCACCTGCAAGGTAAGTCCAGCCTTTCATTAAAAACTGTAATGGATGTCCACGATCTGATGCACACAAGCTGCAGACTGACTCTGCTCTTCAGCTGAGACATCCATGGCAGCCTTTTCTTGAACCCAGTTTGCTCATTAGCCTGAGGGAATCCCCACTCATATTTTCCAGACTCCAGGTTATTCAGGAAGAGATGACTCCTCTTCACTCCTGCTGATAAAGCAAGATCCCTACAGAGACTGAAATTCAGAGGATGTGGCCACAGAAACCAGAGGAACTGAACTGAGTCTAACTTATACAACACACAAATAGCCAAACTTCTAGTTACTTAAAATATGTGGGGGATGGGTCATCGCTGCACTTTGATTTGCTGGTAGGACTGAAATGTTAATGGTTGGTGAGAAAGTAGCAAGCTTCTTGGGCAGTTCATGCAGTCTGCTCCTTCTGACCCTCTGCACACTTCTGCTGTAGCCAGCGCACAGATAGTTCCTGTCAGCGGACATGGGTGGCTGTGCTAGCACGGCAGGTGACCTCTGCTAAATCTATCACCAAGGCACAGGGGGACTCTTACCATGTGTAAGGATGTGCCACCATCACGTCAGATGTAGGACACCTGCATATCTGTCATGAGATGGGTTTCTATCACATCCTGCTCCTGGGCCAAGGCTGCAGCCTAGGGAGCAACCACAGAGAGAAGCTGGCAGGATTGACTCTGCTTTGCATGTCCCACGTCCTGCTCTGTGATCACTTTTAAGAAACCCCCAACAAACAGGGCAGCTGTCAGCAGAACAGGCCAAAGGATGATCTTGGCAGATCAAGCTTGATCCAAAGTGAGCAGGGTGTTAATTTTTTTTTAAAAAACCCAACACTTCACCTCCGGATGTAGTAGCTTAGATGGCTGATAAAAGTGTCTTTGAAGTTAGTTTTTGGTTTCAGGTTACACCTAGTTTGATAGGAGAGACAGAGCTACTGTGGAAAGAGACAACCCTGCTCCTCCCTCGCCCCGCCTGCCAGTTCTGGTGTGGGCTCCAGCAGCTGCAGGGTGAATCAGTTCAGCTGCCTGAGCTGGCAAAAACCAAAACAGGGAGGGGGTGGAAAGAAAAGAAGAATTTTCATTAGCTCAGATGCTACATTCTCTCATCTTCTAGCCAGGCAGTTACCAGGTCCAGTTCAAGGCAGAGGGAAAGGCCAAGAAGCAGGACTATTTGGAAAGATCTCCTATTAGCTGAAATGTAATGCAAAACTGCATCCTCGAGGGCCCGGGTAAGGGAATGCAGCAGCTGAGGCTCAGGTACACAGGTCCTTCTGCCAACCCTGCTGGAGGAAAGTCATCTTTGCCGCAGGGCAAGCACTTTTTAAATGTCCAATGCTGTTTGCTCAGTGATCTCCTATCATGATCTTCATCTTCCCACGTGAGTTCCTTTCAAGAGGTCTTGGTCCAGCTGATGTTTCAGGGGGCTCAAGTGACTGCAGCAGGAGACGTTTCTCAGTAAGCAGAGAAGGGATTTTTGGAGAGGCAGAGTGGTTAATGTACACTTCCATGTACCTATCACTATATGATGCTTTGCCGAGGAGAGTGATCAGCTTGGGGTTTTTTAAATGGACATAGAGGTATGTGTCTGACACATCTTTTATGAGGTAGGAGCCAAACCCATTCACTGGGTTACACAAGAGCTGGAGGTATAGCCAGGGTTGGGGTCCCTGTTACCCCTGCAGTGCTGCACAGGAATGCAGGAGACATTGACCTAAATCCTAGGGCTGCAGCTTAAGTGGAAAAGGCAGAAAAATAGTGCATCCAGAAGGAAATGTGGGGCAAAATAGATGTTCTGTCACCAGGCTTCGTCTGGAGTGGCTTGCCTTCTGCGATGTCCCAGCTAAACCCAGAAAAATACAGACATACCGAAGAAAGCAGATGTATGCTGTCAGTGCACCCTGTTTCCTGGCTGCGCTGTTCTGCTCTCTTCAGACAAGTCCAGGTGTTTTTCCTCCAAATGCCATAGTAGTAGTTGGAATTTATTTTGTACCACACCAGAATTTTCTTTGCTAAGAGTGGATTCAGCTCTATAGCACATTAAATTAGCTTCTTAACACAGATAGGCAGACTTTGTGTGCGTGTGGTTTATTTACATATATTTCAAACTTAACTATGCCTGACATGAGCTCTGACACAAAGAGATTTCCCAAATGCGAAGAGTAATCCAAAGTCACTAATCACTTTGGCAAATCCTAGCTATAATGGTAGCTGATTTAAAGCCCATTAAAGTCAATGGAAAGAATTCCCTCTGACATCAGTGTCTTTCAATCATACCCATAAAACTCCCATTCACGTCTGTACAAGTTACACAAGCATTAGGATGATGGGACAGGGCCCAGATGGATGTCAGACTACTCCTATAAAAGGTTGCTAGATAACTGCTGCCTTTGCTTTCAAATCACAAACCCGTCAGGTTCTCTGGGTTTGTATGCCTCTGTGTTCATCTTTACTCTCAAGGATGGAGACCTGCTATTTGTTTAGCACAGCTTCCCCCCTCCCATACAGAATGCTCTACACATCTTCATAAAGCTATATACATATGGTTAATGAAAGCCTCCAGAGGCTGCCAGGCTCCTGAGGAAAACTATGGGAAGGCAGGAACAAAATGACAAAAGCCTGAGGAGCCATCTCTTCCTCAGCCCTGCCCTATCCTCATATGTCCTAATCACTAAAGCAGAAATTGGTTTAAAATAGAATTTTCTGCTTAGTAGGAAAGCCTACTTTGTCTCTGCATCCAAGCAGAAAACAGTCTACTGCCTGGTAGTGCTCCCCTAGGCAGGTGTCTCCTCCTTGGCCCCTGGGGAATTGCTTTCCCAGTTCTGCAAGACCTAATTCCTCCAGGGTGAATCTCCAGTAGCAGGAAGGTACAGGGACAAACTTATAAATGAGAAAATATTGCCAAAGCCTGCTTTTAAATGCATGCAAGAACATGAGGTAAATTGATATGTCTTTGACATGTTCACTCATATTGCTCCAGCACATTCAAGCCTTACTCATCTTCTTAGAGTTCTGTTTTCAAGTGTTACTTCTTCACCAGCACCATTAAACCCTTCTTTTCTTTTCCTCAGGTGACACTTCTTCACTCTATAATTACCAAGAAGCTGAGTCCCAAGAGAAAAACGGAAAAAAATAACCTAGATGATCAGGCAGAGTGAGTGAACATCTGCCATGTGTCACCCATGCTGCTCCATACATCAGAATCAGCAAGGGAATCCATGTATCAGTCAGTTCATAGGCAGCGCCACACATCTTCCTTCTTGGGCGACCAGACTTCAGCTTTAAGACAGCAAAAGATCAGGTCTCCCTGCCTAAAGCTGACAGGGCTCAGAATTTAAGACGCTTTGAAGTGAACACCCAACCTTTTTATTTTAACTGCAAATAACATCTCCAAGCAACTATGATGCAATTTAGGAAGGGACTGCCCATATTTGGGATCAAACTTGCTTCATTCCAGAAAACTTAAATCACATTGACTAATCACAGGCATACTTTTCATCTGAACATTAATTCTCTTTTTTTCATTAAAGGAAATAGCATCATCTTTGCTGATTCCCATGCCTGAAAAGAGAAAGGGAGAGACAGCTGGGAATTTCAGCTTTTTTGTCTGATTCATTCCTTCACCTAACTGCTCATCTTCCTAAACAAACATCTTTCATCCTAGATGTGAAGAGCAAAGCACACATTTTTGCTTTATGGAAATTGTTTTTGTCGCATTAAAATAAGTCCCAGCTATGAAAACAGGCAAGGCAACTGACAAGTAAGTGCCTGTATATAAATTGTTGAAGAGAATTGATAGAAAAACCATAAAACCATGGCTCTGGTTTTATGGTTTCTCTTTATCAGCATTGTTAAGCCATTGTCCTGCAAGCTATCTGTCTATATTTGTGTAGACAGATACGTCTATGTTTTAATGTAAATTATTCTGAAGAAAGGAAAAAGCTGCCAGAAGAAAAGAAAGACAAATGATTGTTCACTTCTGATATCTAGTAAGTAAACAAAGACAGGAATAAATCCTTTGTTGCTCATTTTCTTCTTTCTAGATAGAGAACTTCAAAGACTCACCCAATTTGCAGAGACAAATCTGTCTTTAAAGCAAGTACGAGCCTGTAATCAAGAATATGCAAGTTGATTAGTCAGGTTGCTACTAATCCTGGGGAATGAATTAACTCTGCTGCCAAATATGGGCAGGTTTTTTTCCCCTGTCTCATTTAACTGGCTGGAGATGTTACGTTAAATACATTCTTGCTATTGCAAGGAAAGCTTGAAATTCATAATGTGCCCTGAGTCTGGTCATAAGAGTAAAGAAAGATCCTGAGCACAATATATTAGTTCCTATTACCTGACTTAAAGGTTTGTTGTGATAGTGAATTCTCCTGGGCAGCCTTCTAAACAGACCTGCTACAAAAGGCAACCCTCGTTTTTCCAGGAGTAATGGATGATACGGTCAAGAAACCATAGGACTTAGGCAGCTCTTCGCCTCAGCCACTTCCTGATATCAAGCCGAGTAGCACACCTCTGTAGCGTGCCATACAGTTTTGGGTGTTTTTCTGCATCACAATGGTGGGGCCTGATCCTCTGCTCCATTCCTTTGGTCTCACACAAGTCACTTGCTCTTCAGCAATGGAGCCTACCTGCCAGGAGACTGGCACATGTCTGCATCTGATGTTTTTGGGTAAGCCACTGCTATGAACCTTTACCTTTTCCCCTTTTCCCGGCCCCATCCTCCTTTCTGTGTCTTCCGGATTAACAAAACTTTCAAGAAAATCCCTTCCATTTCCCATAGCCTCCATTTGTTTCCAGCCAGCAAATAGCAAACAGGAAACTAATGAGAAATATCCATTTATGGTTTCAGCTACCTCAGTGCTTTATTACTTGGCTTCCCAAACAAGAAATCTGCTTTTCTTCAGTTCTCATTTCCTGTCCAAAATGGTTCTTACAGTTCCTTCTCCCCTGCTTGAGTCCCCCCTCTCTCTCCACACCTGGGGTCGCAGCAAGTCCGGCAGCCCCACACCAGCACCAATTCTGAAAAACACACCCTGCCATCTCAGGCTCTGGTCTCACTGTTGTCTCCACCAAGCTATCATTCCTGCATGTTCCATGTTGCTCTGCATTCTCCTTTTGCTTTGGCATCAGACCTGGCCGGGGAGAGACCCTGCCTGGTAGTAGCAATTTGCTTTCTCTGTTCCTTGCAGTTGGCCAAGTTCAATAAACGCTGTCTGGATGTTGTCCTGATGTTCGTCCTAACCTGCTGTCTGCAGGCACATGGGCCAGAAACACGCACCCACAGAGACATCAGCTGCACAAGCAGAGCAGGTCTTTAGCCAGTTCCTTCCTACCATTGTGGAGAAGCTCAACCAGGCCTTGGCTGTGATAAGTGCAGGGACAGATTTTTGGGCCAAAGATGTTGAACCTGCAAGCTGCCCTCCTTTCCAGGAAGAGAGCCCGAGTGCCATTGAAATGCCTCAGCACTGCCAAGCCTTGCTACAGAGAGCAGTGCTGTTCCTGTAGGCAAACAGCCGTGCTTCCATGCACATGCAAGCACTGGGTTGGCAGATAGTAGTGAGGGGTGGAGAGTGGGACAGGAAGACATATGACGGGAAAGCAAGGTTAAAAACAAAAGGAAGGGGCAGTGTTGGAGTAAAATGTCCAATTTCCATGAGAATTTAACTGTTTAGGCCCTCTAATGTGGTACCACAGTTTCAAAACAGTGGCATACAATTTTTCAGTGGGTGATGGAGTGACAGGAGCCAACATCTATACTTAACAGTGTGTAACTATTTGTACAGCATGGATAGGCCTTGTTCCACTGTGTGCTGAACAAACACCTAATGCCTGCTCCAAAGCAGTTACATGACAGCTATAGGTGAGGGGGGAGGGAAAAACACACTTGCACGAGGGCAAATCACTGACAAAACACAGATTTCTCACAAAAAATCTCAGTACCCAGTTTTCTCTATGGCATTACCTGTGCTTTAGACAGGCAAAAGGATTGTAGCATTATGTGTGGTGGTGTGCTCTTTCCACAGGGTTGGCAATGCAATTAAAAAATCTCGAGTCCTCCATAAATTGTGATAGCTGTGATCCCTGTCACCATAAAGCTCTTCTAACCAGTGATCCAGCCAAACTGGAAGAGGTGGCAGGACAGACTGTCTCTTTCTCCTCTCTAGTGATGACAAGTGACCCTGCCTGGCAGAGCAAGGGCTTTCCCACCAGGAAGCCTATGCAGGAACATGTGGCTATGTGGGATTCATTTTTACAAGACAGATGGAGCCTTCAGTTCTCATATATGTTTTAATATCTCATCATTGTTTATATGAGAAATGAAGTGGTTCTTTAAATTGAGGTGCTTTTATTTCAGGGACAGATGTTGCCAGAAGCAATAATACTTCATAAGTTGTGGGCAATAACATGAACTTGGAACAGGGACAGTCCACTCACTCTTGAATTTTACTTAGGTCAGATTTAACTGTCTTCAACTTACACCTTTCTTATTTTTTAAGACAGGAGTTATTCTGCTGTAGGAAAAGAGGTTTTTAATAGCAAGGGAGGTCAATGAGTGGAACAAATGAAAAAGGAGCATGGTGGATTCTCTCTCTGGTCTTCAAACTACAAAAGACACACTCTGTCCAGAAACGCTCCAAGGCACAAAGCAATAGAAACTCGGAACATTACAGTGGCCTGTTACACAGAGGAAGCCAAAGAAGATTCCATTTCTGTGACTTTCTCCTCTGTAGCTCTTCTATAGCTGTTCTGTATACATAATGTGTCTTTTTATCTTGGTGTAGGTATCCACCTCAGAGTTTCAGGATGACAGAAGCCAAGTGATGAAGCTGTGCAGCCTTGTCACAAGTGACCATGATTCGCCACAGTGCCTGGGGCTATGGGGAAAGGGCTCCAGCATCTGTTTAACTCCTTCTATTCTGCCTGTCTGATACAACTCTTAGAGCTGTAATATCTGAGGTCCTCACAGTGTGCAGCAGCCCCATTTCCTTGGTAATTTTGGGAGCAGGAAGCTACTGTTGGGAGGACTATGTAGCAAGGGTCAGATGCTTCTGGCTATGCAAGAAGCTGCAGACACAAGCTCACTCATCTTCATGCTTCTCAGGTATTAGATATCTGCCAGCCCCAAAACCATGTCTGACTTAAACACAAGCACAGGAGCATGCTGTGAAGCAGGGTCTGTTAACTTAGACGTAGCAGTGCACTAACGTAACTGCGTGGCTCCCAGCTGGCCAGCTGAGACTGAGTCAGCTACCCCAATTCATATTCTGCCTGGAGCAGCACAGAGAGCTATGCAAGGCCCATGAATCAAACCCAGCTTTATTTCAAACCCAAGATGTACGCTGTGCTCTTTTCTCTGTGGGATGCTTCTGCGGAATCAGTGAGGCAGCCTACACTGAGATGCTATGCCTCCACATCAACTTCAAAACCAACTGCAAACCTGGCATCGTACTGCCAAGGACCAGTGGAGTCCCTGAGCCAGCAGAACTGAGTTCAGTGCTATAGAGAGTGATGTGAAATAATGGCACTATTGTGTCTTTTCCCTGCTTGCTGACAAATTAGTATCTATACAGCTCTGTCTACATAGCTTTCGTGCCCAAATCACTATGCTAGTTAGGAGGATTATTTTTACAGATTTAAATTAATTTAGTACAAATGAGAATTTGGAAGCACAAAACACGTGCTCTAGAGAAGCAAAATGTATTCTTTTCTCATATGGGAATATCTTAGGCTACCATATGCACTTTTATGCCATTTTAACTAGACTGAGCAGCTTTCTTAGATCAAGTGAAAAGTCTAGAATAAAATGCCAGTGTAGTCAGTAAAATGTCAGATTTATAAAAATATTTTAACATCTTCTTTTCTTTGACAATAAACTCTTCAAATGTTTCATGAAACCCACCTTTATTTCAAGCCATCCTCCCCATTGTATGGCATTTTTAACAGCTTAGAGTCAGAAGACGCACTAATACCTAAAGGTGGTAAAGCAAAAGATCTGATGTACAGTACTTTCTCAAGATGTTTTTTATAAGATATAGCCACACATAAAAAGCCTAAAGATGAGCTATTCACCAATAGGTATATAGAAAAGACTATCCAATAAACAATATTATCTGTAATATGGTTCTGAAATTACACCATCTTTTAAAAAGACAGCCATGATCGACAATTTACAAAGTGATAATTACCATGAATGTGTCTACTCGGGGCTTGGAGAGAGTTAAATTGGATGCTAGTTGCTCAAGGGAAAAACTGTGGGTGGCGATTGTGGGTGTCATTGTGTTTGGGCAGGTGGTAATACTTCCTTATGCATGCATATTAATCAGTTATCTGACATTTTCAGTACTTCAGAAAATTTATACTTCTGAACTGCTTCATCTGGTCACCCAATGAAAGTATTGTTGTAAGAAATACATAAAAAGATGCAGGATAAAAATAAGGTAAAATCAGTTTGATAAACTTTAATAAATGACTTCAAGCCTGTAAGTATCTTGAGTTTCAAAAACATCATAAGAGCTACATATGGTATTGCTATCAAGGACATAGTTATGTTTTTATTAAAATGTAGCTTGACATTGCTTGCTAGTGCATATGAACAGTTGACATACAACATCTATAAACAGTTGGAAATCAGCCTCGATGCTAAATTCAGTTCTATGCTTGGTACATGACATACTAGAGTCACTTGTGCTACAGCTGACAATAGTTACTTACACCAGTAAGTTATAACAAGAGATGAACATTAGAAATTTTTATTTAATATTTTTTCAATTTTCAATTCTGTTCTGGGTAAAGCTCAGTTTAGTTCAGAAGACCATGCTTAATATTTTTAATTTCAAATCTGATCAATTTTAAATTTTCTCATTATGTCACTTGGATACATAGGAATGAGCATTTATATTGTACTTCGGGCTGGAGTTCCTGAAGGCCAACAGTTTCCAAACACCACCTAAGAAAATGCCTTACCTGAGGAAGCATTGTGGTCAAACTGTTTTCCCAGGAAAAATAAGAGCATCAGGCTCCAAAACCACAACATCACAGGGCAATGTACCCCAATAGAGGAATATGGTTCAACATGGAGCTCATGTCAATTAAACAAAACAAAATTAAATATGTGGATATCTTAGAATCAAGTTGTTTCAGAATATTTCTTCTTTAGACATTTTTTGTTCTTCTTAAGGACAGAAAATAGAGAAAACAACATTTGTATTCACTGGGGAAAGAATTTAGGAATGAAAGTCCCATTGCTCTCAAGAGAGTTAGGAACTTAGGGAGGCATTAAGTGGCAAATATTTTTTTGGATGTCAGGCTGAGCTCTCCAAGGAGTCTTCTGACGCAGTTTAAAAATTAAAAAGACAGTATATAGCCAGGGATATATTTAAGAGATAACACCGCAGATCAAATAAAGCTCCAAAGTGTCAAACCTCACAGACAGAAAGAATGTGCTAGAAAAACAAATTGTGGTAATGAACACCATTCTACAAACTGCTGTGAAAGGGACTGAACCCATCATAATCCCTGAAGAATAAGGAAAATAAATGGTTCATATTTACATTAGATTACATGGAAAGCTCAACTTATTTGAATAATAGTAAGCTAGTCAAACTTTTGAAAGGGTAGGAGGGAAAAGACACGCAATTCCTGAGGTAAGTCTGCTTGGCATTTGCAGACAGTCCTGAGCCGGTACTCCTCGGCACAGCCAGAAGCCCTGTGGCTGTGGTTATGGTTATGGCAGTGTCAAGCCTAAATTAAGACACTCTACAGGGAACTGGTGTGTGCATTGCTGTGGGCTGAGCATCTCCCTCACCTGCCGGCCCAGCTGTAGCCAACTAAGAGTGTGAGCAGCACACACACACAAGCACAAACTTACCTTTAGATGCCTTGGGAGCACCTACATACATGTTACGTGCCCATGCTCCTGCTATAGTCTTGGAGGTCCAGCCAGTAGTGTCCAAGAGGTCTAGAGACCTCTTTGACTTCACCCACAGGTGAGCACCTGTGTTTGTACTCTGAATCCTTCTCTAGGCTCCACTGGCTGAACTGATCAGAACTCAAGTCTGTTGTATGAATTTAAGTGTTCAGTGCCATTAGATAATCCAGGTTTATCAAAGATATCTTTGGCCCTTCCAGATGCTGTTATGGAGGCAACTAATCAAGCCCTAGCTCTCCACTGCCTACAGCAGGAGCTTGTACACCAGGCTCACAGCACCTACACTGTAGTCAAGTAAATTAAGGTGTCTCAACGCAGTGCTGAGACTGCCACCCCAGAAGAAAAATCTGGAGCTATTCATGCAAGTAACATGTTCTAGATCTGTTCATGTGCATAAAAATTGCCTCTTCAAGTGAATAAAGCAGCGGTCGGAGGTCCAGTGAAACTACTGCAGGATTGCATCCTTGTGCGTGGGAGCAGGATCCTGTTTACTAAGTGGATTAGACTTCATAACACCTTTGTGGGGCTCAAGTGGTAATAAACTAATGAGAGAGAAGTCTGAGATGAATTACCAAAAGAGTAATTTCTTTTGTCCATCCTCTACCTATAGCCACTGAAGGCTCAAGTTCTTTGTCACTTATCCTTGCTGAGGCATACACAGTTACTTCCACTGAACTGGAGGGAGATATTAACTAATATGATTGATGGTGGCTAAAATCTGGCAGAGGGAAATCAAGAGGCAGAACTGTCCCAGTCAAAACACTGTTTTTGCCCAGGGAGTGGGAGGAACTTCAGAGTTTTCTTTCTGGGTTTGTGGTTTTTTTGAATGCAGGGTCAAAATTTAATTATCTTATCTCTAAAATCTATCTGGTTTTAGGAAAAGAGTGAACATTTAAGTGCCTGAATTAAGGACTGCAACCACCAATCATAGTGAAACATAAATACATGTAAGACATGAAGATAAAAACTAACAAATAGCTCCAAAACAAATGAAATTCCTTCATGGCAACTATTTGCTTTTTGAGGCAAGAACGTTGCTTTTCTTGAGTTATTGTTGAGACACTGGGGCACCAGGCAGACAAGAGGTGCATTCAATACTTCAAGCAAATTGTGCGTGACCTCCCTGTACAGTTTTGCAACTGTGCCTTCTCACACAGCTTGTTCTTCAACTGTTCCCCAGTCCTTGTTTCCTCCCAGCATCTACAGTGTGGTGAGAGAGCATGCATGACGCACTTCACTCTATCAAAGTCACATTGCTGTGGGGAACCTTGAGGTTAAGAGGGGACACAGAGGTCACCAGGCAGAAGAGCTGGGCAGACTACTTCAAAATGCACTTGCTTCTCAGGGTTAAAGCTTCCTGCCAAAACTGCAAATTTAAGTGGTTTCTTCTTCCTCTTCGTTATTCCATCCCCAGCCATGACCTTGACAAATAACATGGTGTTGTCTCAACTTGCACCTTCTCAGAATATTGTATTTAGTCTGTGCTGTCTATGAAGCTTAGACTCCCATCCTAAAACTGTACAATGAACCACTTATGAGAACTGATCCAGTTCTCATAGTGAGGAGAGGAGAGGGAAGAGGGAAGGGAAGGGAAGTGGGAAGGGAAGGGAAGCGGGAAGGGAAGGGAAGTGGGAGGGGAAGCAGGAGGGGAAGCAGGAGGGGAAGCAGAAGCAGAAGCGGATGGGGAGGGGAGGGGAGGTGAGAGAAGGGAAGGGAAGGGAAGGGAAGGGAAGGGAAGGGAAGGGAAGAGAAGAAGATATTTTTGGTGAACTAGCTCCCTTGAGCATGCACTCGGTCAAGGGTCAAAAAGAGAGTGCAAGGGTTTGGACGTGCAACCAAGTATAGGAAGAGAGCTGCAGAAATCTTACCTCAGATCAGCTGCCATCTGAGATGAGTGGGACAAGTTGCTCATGGAAATGCCTATATCTCTCCACTAACTGCAGAAAGAACCTACACAACTACCTTTAGGTTGGGCGTTTACCTGCCAAACGACTTAAATTAGGTAAAATAAATTTTTCCCCTTGAAGCTGCACGTGTTCTTGTGGTTAGTGCTGAGGTCTGGTTCCTGCCTAGATTCCTTACAGGCACACAAGTGGGAGCAAAGGGAGCTCTGCATCCTACCAGGGCTCCGTCTCTCTTCACTGTGCTAGTTAAAGATCCTGTGCACAAATTAATCATGGAGTAACACCCAGCCCATTGCACAGTTAATTAACTTAGAATGTATTGGGACTATCTACAGTTCTTGAGCAACTCAGATCCTTCTTGGCAGAGAACTGCACAGACCCAAGTAAATAATTCCTGCCCTGCTTTATTTGCAAGCATTGGCATGAGGTTTTTTTTTGCTAGAAGAAGCAAGCCCACGTTTGAACATCACTGTGCAGTTCTACTATTAGAGCTCCAGGTAATTACTACTAGGTCTCAGCTCACGTTCTGTGACAAAAAAACCAAAACAAAATAAAACAAAACAAAAACATTAATGCTCTGGGCTATGAAGGCCTGCTACTGAAATCACAGCTCAGCCTGTGGCAGGGGTTCCTGATACCCAGAGTCCCATAAAACTGTGGAGGCATCTACTGTCCCCAGCCTTACTCTTGCTTTTGGTGAACTGAACAACTCTGTCCTTGGTTTGTCTCTCAATTGAATTGTTTCATGCTGGCTTGTGCACAGACACTTCTAAAAATTAAACCCTTTTGATTACCAAGAAAACCAATTTAGATGTAACAATCTTCCGTTAATACAATGTTTAGCAGTGTCTGAATAGCTCATACCTGTTTGGCTATCAGGTATTGCAGTGAGGCTCTGGTTTTAATCATCAGGAAGGCTTCCTGTGATAGTTTCATGTTTAGCTTTGAACAAAGGAATCGGGATTCCTTGCGCATATGGTCACTTCCCATTGTGTTCTTGAAACAAATGTTTTGTCCAGCTGCATGCTCATATGGCTGCTGGCATTCATTTTCTGTAATGAGTTTTGTTTTAATATAACAATAATACATCAAAATGGGCAGACCTTTGCTTATCTATTTCAGAGAACCATCCATTTTTGAAGGCTGTATTTCCCACATGTGAGGCAAAATGCAGGTACCAAAAGAAAATCTTGCTTCTGTTCTTCCACCAGGATGGGACGAGGGTATATGGATTTCATCCTTCAGACTTACAAGCTCTGCAGACCTCCTCCTCATGTCCAGGAATTATTTCTACTGCAAAAACTTTAGGTAAGATTTACTAGTAGAGGTTATATACTCTGTCATTTTGCCATTATTTTGTGTTTGCTAAAATAACATTAATAACAGTAAACAAAAAATTAGCAGACGACTGTGTTCTTGTGCTGGGCCCGGATAGGCAATGTGACGAGCTGGTAACAGTGTAGGTGTGGTTAATGCTTCCTGGCACTGGTCAAGTAAATCGGGCAGCTGAATCCTTCCCTTGCTTTCATCTAAAGGCCTGGGACATGAGCAGCCCATAGCAGAAGGAATTACAATAGTTGAGGCATGATAAATACGCTGCTGCTTCTTGTGGTGTCTCTTGCTTTTTACCTTTGCAAGGTGGAGTCCTGCACCCAAGTCACCTCTGGAAGAGGCATCTCTGGAAGGGCAGCTAAATCCTAAATAGTTTGCTTTCTATTGCAATGACATTTATTTTCTGTGCATACTCCAAAGAGACTCTGTTAACTAGGACAAACAAAGAGAGAGGAAGCTGTGTATCTAAATGCTTTGTGACTTCCTGAGACTTTAGCAGAACTGCAGGGCCAGAATCTACTTGAGTATCCAGGGCAAATATTGCCTGCCTTGATCAGCTGGTGGCTGAGGCACTGTGAGGTGTTTTGTTATACAAGATGTAAAAGTAAAGAGCAGCAATAGTTGCTGTGATAATTTAAATCCCCCAATGTTTACAGGAAAAGTAACATTTTACCAGGGACATTTCTACAGTTTGACTCCCTCCACTTCTGTATTTCTCCCAATTTATTCTTCAGATCCAGCTGCAGTCTGCAGTGTTTTGTTATGGGTTTGAGTTGAGTGCTGCATGCCAGACTGTCCCTTGTACAAACTGCCCAAAGAGGTGTCAAACAGGCTAACAGTTCCTTTATCATCTGTGCAGCAGGTGTGGTGTGACAAGGCAAGCCCCGAATCTTGTTTCTTTTACACCCAGACATTACTGCGGGAAATGCCAAAGCAAAGTCTGTTTTGCTTTGTATTCACAGATACATTTTGTCATAAGAAGGCTCAAGGTTTGCAGGTTCTGGTCTTTGGCCATGTGACATCCCAAAGATAGCACTTTTCCAGTGCAATATGTCCTTTAACTGTTTACAGAGCAGGAGACAGAAGCTTTTCAAAGATGTTTTGCTTACAATGAAAATTTACGGCATGATATTTTTTCCATTCCTTATGTTGAAATAACTACAATGGGCACTGTTTAGGATGAGGTGCCCTTTAAACAAACCTGCAGTAAATGTGTGTCTCAGTTCCTCTCACTATGTAGATAAAGTATATATTATTCAAAAAGCAAGCCAGTTTTCATTATGGTGACATGAATAAAAATACAAGGTAACATATTACTGTACCAAACCCCAGAACATAGGCAGCCAGCTCTGCGGAAGGTTTTTGTTCCAGAATTTAAAGGACCAAATAATTCAACTAAACCTCCGGCTGGAGTCTGTGTATTTACATAAATTCCTTTTCTTTCCCCTGGAGCTTGACCCTGTTTCCTGAGGCTTGGGTGAGGGAGAGACTTGATTTTTCTAGCTTTTGAAAGGCTTGTCTTTGCACTCCTGCTTTCTTATTAAATATAAATCAGAAACCCTTAAAACCAGTCTACACTACTTCCACTTGATAGAAGATTCCTATTTAAAGACCCTTTTCTCCACCCTTAGAAATAAATGTTCCTTAAATTATATGTTTTCATTAACAAATCACTTGCATAATACTAACATTCCCCACTCAAATCCCTATATACCACATGGCTTTGAGACTGCAGCACGCTGGTGTTTTCTGGCTTTATTATTTACATCTCTCACATTTGAATAATAACTCCGCTGATACAAATTCATCTAATGGAAGCAACTTTATGCTCAATAAATACTGTGAATACTTGCTGAGTGTCACACAGTGAGAATCTCCCCATGTACTTCCCACCGAAGGAGAGGAGCTCTTTTCTGCGTGGAAATCACTTTAAGCGCAGCTCAGGTTTCAACCTGTCACTCTGTGCACTCAAGTGAGTGCAAGCCCTGTCCTGATACAAATTGGAAATGAAAGATGTTGACAAAAATTTCAGCTATGTGAGTAATGATTTATGACTGGTTTTGCCCAAGCACCTCAACAATGTTCATGAATAAAGCATTGGGGTTTGTGGTGGCAAATAACTCATTAGAAAAAAAAAGATAAATTCAACTTTAGAGATTACTAACAAAAGAAAAAGGAAAGACCAGTATATTTTATGAATCAGCATGTGCTTCAGTTTCCTTTCTTTAAATATCTGTGAGAAATAGAAAATTTGGGTCCTGTTTTTAACCATAGGCACCTGCTAGTGGCATATTGCCAATGCACACTGCTGCTGTCAGCAGATCGTTTCTGCAGGGTTTTGGAGCACATCTTATATATTTAAATAGTTTGCTATGTGTGACTGACGGATGTAGTTTCATTATGTAGCTATTACAGAAGAGCAAAATGTTCTTGTTTATTATCTAGCTGTCAACCCAAAGATCCTTTTGTCACTAATAATAAGCATAATAGTTTGTACTGTGACCACACCTGAAAGTCCCATTATTGGGTTGGAACCCATAGTGATGTCTGAATATGAAACACATTTACATGCTTTGTCAATTTTCCCTGTTCTGCACCATCTTTATTATATAGAGAATCTTTTATTAAATGGTAATAAATTGTGGAAAAAAGAAGACCTGTCGTATCATGCTACCTGATGCTGAAAAAGTCTTGTACAGAACTCCTAAAATATCACTCTACGTCTGAAAAGAAAAACAAATTTTTCCTTATATTCAGAAAATCTTTGAAATTATTGATGCATCCCTGCGCACCCTTGAAAATATGATATGAAAAACGATCCCCCTGACATCCTTTCATTCTAGACATATCCATTCAGACGCTGCTTTCACAGCCTTTTAATCAAATCAGCCCTTACAATCTTCCTTTTACATCACCATCCAGTCTGACCTGCACATGCAAGCCAATTTTACACCGCAATTGTCCTCTTATTTCTGAGCATCACATCAGCCCCATTTTCACTCTAAAAAGCTAAATCCCTTTTTCAGACTGCCATAAGCTGAGAGGACTTTCTATAACCTGTATGTTGAGGAAGGAGCAGAAGAGACAATTACAGCAAAGCACAGAGATTCCAAGAAGGAAGATTTCCTTCTGCTTTCACCTTTGTTTCCGCCTTTCTTCAGCCTCAGTTTACAGGTGCAAGAAGACGTAAGATTTAAAGAGCAGTGGCAGATGTATGGAAACCTAAATATGTACACGTGATCTTGCACTGTCTCTTTAGGAGATGCAGACCAGAATTTGAACTGAGACTTTAAAGTTTCTAGCATCCAGATCCATTTTTGCTCAATTCAAGTCCTATTTACAAGAAGAGCACTCAGAAGGTTTTCACGTTTCTGCTTTCTACTACTAAAATCAGCAGTGAATGGGGTCCAAACTGGGACAGTGACCCTCATCTCCAGCTCTGCTGTTTTCTCCTTTAGGAAACAACCCTGAATGGCATGTTTGTCTAATATGAGCATAATATGGCATAGTGTTATTGTAGGTTTGCACACTGATATGGCTAATGACCTAATCAGAAACTGGGAACACTAATGCTGCCCTGTGGTATATTCCTGCCAAGATGTAGTCTGAAAAACATAGATAAGGGAAATCATGTGTGACGGATATGCAAAGAAGTTTTCTTAGTAATAACAACCACATAAAAGCTCTCCAACTGATGCTCTGACAAGGAAGTAGTTGATGAGAAGTGCTAATAGCACTGAAGGAGTGAAATCAGAGAGTGCCTCATAGGCAAAATAAATTACATGAACAGAATAAGTGTCTGTTTTAAGCACTTTCCAGATTATCTGGGAGTTTGAAAACCTAGACATTAAATGGCTTTCCTGACATCGGCAGCATACCTTTTGCTTAACACCAACACTACTCCTTTGTATTTTAGCAGCACTTTTGTGCGGTTCACAACATAAAAGAGCAGTCATTATGTGCAATTCTGCATCACAGTCCCTCTGAATCTCTGGTCACACCTGAAAATGCAAGCAGCCCCCTTGACCCTGCAGTAAAAGGAAGGTGTTGAGAGCCTGGAGTCTGCATGGTCATCATGACTAAGGTGATGGCAATATGCTGGCTTCAGACAGCTGGTGTGTGAGATCAGGAGTGGGGTGCAGTGGGGCTATGCTACTGTAGGGAATTGGAGCAGGGTAGATATGAATGTCACAGCTGTACCCTCATATCTCAGGATGCCCCCTGGCCAACCATGACCCTTGGCTGCCCAGTAACCTCAGTGGGAGTATGCACAGTGATAAATAATTATGCACCTTATACTCCAAACCTATTGCAAAACATTGGTTTGAGAGAGCTGTACTGCTTCAGAAATATTCTCAAAAAATGACTGAGGCATAACTCTTGGCTTAGTAAGCAGCTCAAGCTCTCTGACCAAGTATGGGATCCCAGGGTCTCCATGTTCTCAATGCATTTCCAGCGACCACAGGCCGGTCCTCACCACACTCTGCTACTGCCGGTTAATACAGCTGTGTCATGTTCATCCAAATCAGCTGTCACATCAGCTCTCCATTTTCATGCAAACAGCCAACAATACTTATTTCCACTTGCAGCACTCACCAGCTAAATCAAATTTTCCACTAACATTTTAACACCAAGGTCATTTTGTTGACGGTAGCTAAAGGAAGCAAATTCTGAATTCTAAATAAACATTCTCTATTGCACAAATGGGATCCTATTAGTTATGCAATTCACATTTAAAGCATGTCTAACAAATAATCAAATCTGTGATTTCTTTTCTGGTACGGATGACCTATCTTACATTGTAAACTGCCTCTTTCACTGCATCCCACATGAGACAACATTAATTTAAAATTTCACCTTTCTGCAACAGCACTCAATCAATTCTGTGTACCTGTATAATTTTTACTAATTCACTGGGTATGACTGGGAAGTCAGATGATTTCTTACTAGAGAAATACTAATGCACTGTTATAGCAGCACTGATTGCATTACTGATGCTGAAGCTGTGCACAAAGGAAGCATTGTGCCTTTTCTGTCAACTTAAGAATGGTAAACAAAAGACCAGATTCTGTTCAAGCAGATATATACTAGTATATACACTAGCATATATATATATACTAGTAGTCAATGTTCTGCCAGACCATTGCTAAACTTAATGATAAGCAGACTACTAAATTAGGTGGGTGTCCTAATCTCTTCTGGCAAAAATGTTCCTCTTGGCATAAATAATTGAATATCCAAACAGGGATTTCAGGGATTTCTGACTATTCTGTCTCCCAAGTGAGTGCCTTCCCAAGTGAGTGCTTTCCCAAGCTAATCTCACTTTCTCCTTGTGTGACCCAATGACATTTAATTATTTATGCCAAGCAGAACAGTTTAGCTTGGAGAGATTGCAATAGCGTGCCTGTCTACCAGTGCTCTAGAGCTCACAAGCTCTCATGTGCCCCGTTTGGTAGAAAGCCTACGCAGTCCTGTCCCTGCTTCTGTGTGCAGAAGGTATGGGAAGAGTGGTCATGCTGCATGTCTGGGCTTCCCCACCACTGCTGGGTTTAAGGTGGCATCACATTCCTTTTATCCTGCTGTAAGTTTCTGCACTGGATCGCAGAGGCAAATCAGCCACGATTCCCACTCGTGCTTAAGTGCAAGCTGCTGGCAAGGATGGCTATATGCACATGTGGAGGCGACAGCATAGGTACCTCGGTGGTTTCACAGAGAGAAATACAGACACTGAGAGAACTGACTTGCTTCCATGGTCATATGCAGCTGAGCAGCAATGCGGCGATGTAAGACATCCATCAGACACCTAAAACCCCCATGGGATCTGGCCCAAGACTAGTAACACTGCCCAGATACTGACTCCAGTGTATGTTTTCAGCACAGGCCCTATACCACAGGTAGCCACCCAAGCTCATTAGGAGTGTTGAATGAATTAGGTTTTGCTTGGCAGGTGAAGAAAGAGGAATGTGGCCCCTTCACAGATATCACTAATCTCATTTATGTAACCTGTCATATACAAATATTATAAATAATACTATATTGTATTGGTCTTGGTGCAATAGAACAAAAGTGAATAGAGCTGAACCAGAGAAGGAGTGCAGCTGGCTGTGTAGAGCTGTGCAGTAGCAGCATTTTCTGCTTCCATTTAGGTTTCATGAACAGTTAGTTTATTTCTTATTTTCCTTTGTTCTCTTGTAGAGGAAGATACCAAAAGTCAGCAGAAAAAATGATCCCAGTGCTTTAATAAATTTATATCTTTTTTAATGTGAATATTTTTGTGGCAGTTTACAAAGGGTCTCAGCACTGGGCTCTTTGGCAGTTTGGTGTTAAAACAGAGAAAAAGCAAAGGGTTTTTGTTGTGGGTTTTTTCCTCTCATTTCCTTTTCTCCTTATATTTTCTTCCCCTTTGTCTGGTTCTTGCTATCTAACCACTTCAGGTCTGCTGAATGCATCGAATGAAAATGTTACTAATACTTAATGTACATGCCTCTCGTAAAAATATGGAAGTTACTAACCAGAAATCTATAGGGCCAGGTTGCAATCCACCCTGTAAGCTCATTATATGGCAAGGGAGGGAGGGAGGGAGGGAGGAATGGAGCTTTCCCATGTAATGCCTCTT
>NW_010188813.1:89890-97803 GCF_000695765.1 Mesitornis unicolor
GGAGGGGGAAGGGGAAGGTGTATGCTGCTCTGCATGGTCTTGGCACCCATGCAAGATGCAACCCATGCCAGGGGGTGGCTGGCACGGGTCCCTGCCTCTTGGGTGTGATAAGGGACAGGGCAGCCATCGTGCCAGTAAGCTTTGCAGGCTGTTTTTCATGAACAGACCTCACAGACCTGCCAAATCTGGGCAGTGCCTTTTGGTGCCAGGCCAGGCGCTGAAGCTCACTGTGCTCTTGGCCCTAGGGTCACGCTGATTGCCAGAGAAAGCCACAAGCTCTACATAGTGCATCCCCCATGCTGCATGGGCAGGATGTGCAACAACTGCCTAAAAGTTCCCATAATGGCCTGACACCCTGCCTTGGACATCTTTCCTACCTGTGGTTGGTGGTGTGACAGAAGTGCACGTGATGCGTAGGGGTGGACCAAGTAGGGAATAGCACACCCCAAAGCTTGCTCAAAGTCTGCACCCAACCGTGGTTATGTTATGATGAGGGGCAAGTTTAAATCTGTGCACCTACTCACCACACAATATTGTTGCAATCAGGGTAGCTCTATATAAATAACATTTATATAAAACAAAACCAAAGACCCTGAGCTTTCAGGTTTTTTCTGTATCTTCTCTTCATGCAACACAGCAAAGAGGCAACAGCTTCTGTACATCACTGTGAATAACACTCTGTAGAAGCAGACCTCTCTTCTTCCACACTGGGAATAAGAATGAGCCTAACACTGGTGTTATTTTCTCTTTCCAGCTTCTCTTTACTAATTTTTTGTTATGAGCAAAGACCTGACAATCAGTGACATGTTTGTCTTCCATAGCGCACATGAGAAGACATGTCGCTATGTATTTGCGAGGCGATACACCCGTTGCGAGCCTGCTCCTTGCTCTCTGGAATACCTATATGACGGGAAATGCAATTAATTCTGGAAGGAATCCTTCCTGCTGGCAGGCAGCCAGAGATAGCAGAGCCGTAATAGCTTTTGGGCAGCCACAGCACAGAAATTACAGCCATTCAGCAAGGACACTCCCTCTGACCTTCTGCTTTCTTGAAGTAATTGCAAATAATATCACTTGGATTCAGATAGCTGGAAGGGAAACTCAGGCACCAGCGAAGCATAAAATGGCCTGGCTCGAGACCTAAAATAATCTTGTGTAAAAATTCACAGCTGCCCCTTGTTAAAAATAAAAACAAGACCATAACACCCTTTGCTTTCCGTCAATGAATTTCCTTTTGTTCCCCTGCCCCCACAGCTTGCCCTCCCCTTCCCGCATCTCTGCCTGTGCCCTGCCAGACACCCTCCCCTCGCCCTGCAGCACCCCGGGGAACAGGGTGATGCCAATATGACAGCAAAGGGTGGCTGCCTCTCTGCTCAACCACCAGTGCTGCCTCCTTGGGGGAGGCCTGTGGTTTCCCGCTGACAGCAGGGATGGTGGCCTCTCATATGGGCAGCACCTGCAAGCACTCTCATCACCTGCATTTTTGGCTCCTCTGAGCACAGGCTGTTTTGGCACAGGGCATCCCTCCCTGGGAAATGTCACTTGCTCAGATGCGAGGCATCTGGCTGCGAAGAGGTGATGCTGAAACAGCCTGTGCCTCGGGCCAGGCGCTGCCTTGTCTCTTCGCAATGTGCTGGCTGGTGTGCAGTTACCCAGACCACACAGGGTTTGGCAGGAGAAAAGTTCAAAATCTTTATTGACCTCCCATCTTCATTTGCCTGAAAGGACTCAGAAGAAGAAAGAGAGTCAAAGCATTCATGTACTTGTTTCAGTATTCATTGTGGCTGAAAGACATGGTGGGAAGCAACCAGGCAGGAGGAGACACAAAAAAATCCAGCAAGAATTAAGATTAATAATGCTAGTTCATTGATGGACTAGATTATGATCTTTTTCTCACATTAAGTAATGGCTCACTTCATGAATTAGGCCATTAAACTGGTCATGGAGTAGGATAGGAAGCCTCTTGAAAAGGAGAAGACTGTGAGAAATCCATGATATGACATATAAATGCAAAGGTCATATGATGGCATCCTGACAAAAGGGCCTTGCTGAGAGCAAGAGACTGCTCCGCAGGAGGGAAGCTGGTAGAGTTTTATCTGCCCAGAATATCTGACTGTTTGTAATTCATATTACAGTAACCCTAGTGGCAGCCAGACCAAAACTAGAGCTTCACTGCCTTTTCTGTTGCAGATGTGCCCAGTAACCTTTCCTCAGAGTCTCTGTGATCCAGACATCAGGAAGAAGGTGGGAGACAATTCTCTCCTCTGTATAAGGAATCTCAAAACCAGCTGGGATATCCTCAGTCTTCTGACTGTGTCCTGCCTCCTAGCTCAGCAACTTCGTGATCAGATCATTTTTTCTGTAGAAATACATCACTACGTCTGATTACACCTTTCACTTCTGTAGCCTCCTCTATACAAAGATCACAAAGTAGCTCCCAGAGGAAGGGAATCGCCTCACTGAACATGGCTAACTGTAGTGCAGACATCTAAGCCTGAGCTAGGTCACAGCCAGCAGAAAACCAGTTGATACCAACAGTGGAACCTTGGCTACCAGCTCTACAATGGGATTCATCTCATGCCCCAACAATTCACAAGGCACTAGAAAGAAATTCTCATGGTATTACATCTGCCGAACACCCACAGCAGCCACAGCAGCCCTGCTTACAGCAGCACTGGTGCAGTACAGCTGGGCAAGGTCAGAGGAAGGTAAGGTGCCTGCAGGGAAAGGCTGTGCCACTTGCTTCCCTTGAACTGCCCTGGAGCAGAAATAAGGGGGAGCGGCTTATTTTGGAATGACAGGTTTGGTCAGACTCCCTCTTTGGCTGCTCAGGAGAGGCTGTTTCGTGTTCGCCACCTCCTGCCCTCTTGTCCTAGTGACTTCTGGAAGCCACCAGACACTGAGTATGTTCCCTGCCTCCACCTCTGCTCCAGGGTGCAATGATTGTACAAAGGTAAACAGAAGAAGTGGCTGAAAGAGCCTACTTGGCATTAGCAACAAGTCACTGTAATTGTGTATTACCCAAATTAGAGTGAGTAACCTCTTCATGGATTTTTATCTATACTGCTGTGGTGCAAATTCCTTATCTAGCTGTCTGAGAGATGGTGGTCTGCTCCCTACCCACAAGGCCTGCTGCTCCCCCATGCTTTGAGCACATCCCTTACCACAGAAAGCAAAGCCTTCCTTTTGACCACTTAATTCTTCAGTAGCAGATGACTTGTATGAGATGATGTACATGCACACAGAGCACATGCCATACATACATCATTTTATACACATGCCTCGTACAGAAACACAAGACCAGAGGTTTACATAGTGTCATGAAAATTAAACCGTTCTAAACACAAATATATGCAGTTTGTATTTCTCTGCCTCAGTTTCTTCATTATGCTCTGACATCACTGATTCAGGGCAAAGTGACCTACAGAGAGCTCAAATTTGCCTTTACAACTCATGTTTTGTATTGTCTGAGTTCAGGGACCCTGCCATAACTCCCTTCTCCAAATGAAAGTTCACCGCTCCCATCCTCCTGGCTAAAGCTTCCCAGTTGTTTCTTCGATCTTTCCTTCTGATTGTTCACTAACAGCTGGCTTTGTGCTCCCTCTGGTAACTTTCCACTCTTCTAAACCACAGTCGTCACACACAACCTGGAAAAACTGGTTTGGGTAAGCTTTAGGTAACCCTTTGTGCCAAGTCTATTTCTAACTTGATAGCTGAACATTATGGCTTTGAGGCCAAGGATTGTTCCCAGCAGAGGAATTAAAGAAAATTTGAGAAGGAGAGGAGAGAAGGGAACTCAGACTCAGTTACACTTGGCAGAAAAATACCTATAAAGTTTATGCTAAGATTAATATCATACATTTACAGGGGAGCTATTTGCAAGGGAGAGCACCAGGTCTGCTGGCATGTCATTCCTAGTTCAAAAGCTTTTATTTGGCTTGGGAGTGAGCTCTTCCAAAAACAGGTGACTGGTGGCCAATCGCAGGCTTGAGCAGTGAATCACTATTACTACTATTATTAGGGAAAAATCGTGCATTCACAAGATAGAGACTAAAATAATTCTGCATAAACTATTTGTGGAATGATGCCAATGGAGACCAGGTCTTGCTGCAATTTTTACACTCCTGAGTCACTTGTCTTCACTATCTCTACTTAAACACAAAGTCTGAGTAGACATTAAATATCAAAGAGAAATGTTACCGTATTTACAGGAGATGATTTTGCCTTGGTCAAACAGAAACTGTTCCTTTACCACGTTTTGCATCATGGTACAGGAAAGCCGAGCTTGCTGCGTGCTTGGCTACAGCAAAGCAGCCTCACACAAAGCAGCTCGGCTGTAGGAAGCCGAGCGCTCCCAAGGAAACACAGCTAGAGGTTCACAGGATGTTGGTAAAGGGATGTCTGCGTGGGATGCAAGTAAACTACAAAAGGCTATGAACATGCTGAAATCAAGGCAGGAAGCATCTGTGGGGGTCACCATGAAGCCATGGAGAACTCAATTCATTTGGCGTTCTCTGAATCACAACATTTTAAAATTAACTATAAGGCCAGCTTTTCACTAAAAATATTTCTACCTCTTTCATTTTATTCTTCTGTCGCTGGTACTGCAACTGGTCAAATTAGATCCTATGTCAAGTAAACTGTCTTCAAAACTATGGAAAAACCCCCAAAACATTTTGGGTCTGAAACAAAGGGGAGATCTAAACCTGTGCTCTCATAGATGCTTGAAATATGGGTGTTTGCTGTCTCATGAGAAACTAATGGCTGGACATGCAGAAAGCAGACTTCAGATTCATGGAGGGAGTATGATTTGGAGAAAGTCTAATAGCTATGCAAGTAAACCTCTGTATTTCCCTAAAATGTTTCAAATAGGACACAAAGATAAGTGAAAAAATAAATTTCTTTAGCCATTCAGTTTTTTACCTTTACAGAATATAGACCTTTAACCTTTCTAATTTAGATCTTTTCTAAAGGTGACACTTTTATGGGCTTGCTTTTCCTCCCCATTCTGTCCTGTTTTAATCAAGCTATGGCTAAGCACCAGCACAGCCCACTGTCCACTCCTGATTCTTCTGTGCAGGTTGTCACATCAATGACCAGGCTGTAACCATCAGTATTTGACTCTCATATTTTTAATTCAAGAAACATTCCTTAGCACTTTTATTTCTTGATAATGGTGATTTCTGTATTAAGTAGTACTGTCATTGCTCAGGGATAAGCTGTCCATCCTTCAAGTGCAATTAATGCCAGGAGCCAAGCAGTCTTTATCCAGGAAAAATGGGAGATATGACCTGAATTTAAGACAAAGAAAATACAGGTTCTGCACTCAGCTCTGAGTGAAAACTATTATCCAGAAATGAACAAAGATTGCAACAAGCAGTAAATCCCTAGACATCTTTAAAAGAAATCTGGAGAAGGCAGTAGAAAATGTATTGCACAGAACAAGACTGTGCTGAGGTCAAGATGACCAAGTACATTTTTTCCATTTCTCACTTCCGTGATTCTGTCGCACATGAGATCACCTTCCTTTTTATAAATTATATAAACTTCTGCATTGGCTATTGTTTCTCCAAGGCCCAAAGACTACACATTTCTCAGTATTGATCAAAAGTTAACCCTGCACTGAGAATGTGTCCTAAATTTGTTCAAGTTCTTCTATTTTTTGTTCTCTGATTAGAACAATGTCAGAAATCGACTCTTCTCCTTGGATATAGTGTAATCTTTATTCTATAATGAAGACATTGTTAAAATAGCAAGACTGAGCATATGGGAAAAATAAATTAAGAGGTCAGTGAATAGTCATGAATCCCATCAGGTTGCCTCTTATGAGAAGAAAAGTTATCAAGTAAATCCAAGAAAGCATAAGCTTACCCTCTACAAAAGAGGGACTATTAAAATAAGGAAGACCATTAGAAATCAGCAGCAACGGCACAGAAACAACAACTGCATCTATAAGTGTTCTAGTATTGCTTTACGTCTGTGAGGGCCATTTGACTTGATAAAAGCTTTGCCCAAACTACAGTCTCTTTTTATTAAGACTTGTAGAACAAAAATTTCAGGGAGCCTGAAGTGATTTTGCTTTCGGTATATAGCAGAAGTGACAGTATCTATGGCCTGGCTTGTTTCTGAAGGACTGAGAGTTTTATAACTCAACTAAATAAGTGGGGGGAAGGTAATCAACTACATTCATTAGCTGATATTTAGACAGGACACCTGTGCCCAGGAAGTATCAGGTAACACAGACACAGAGATCAGACACTGAGTTCAGGGCATAAGAGAAGAGCAACAACTCAGATCTGGCTAAAGCTCAGAATGATCAAAATCTGTTGGAAATAAAAGTGATCATATTCAAAATTTGGAAACTAGATAGAAATTGGTTAAATAAAACTGATGCTGAGTTAACACGCTGTTCCTGCAAAGTAATAATTTTGATTTTGTTGTTGCTTTGGCTTTGCAGAGGGCTGCTTTGACCATAGGACTTACCCTGAAGCTGGTAAATGCAGCTTCTGTATCTGACCTACATTAGCTGCTAAGCCAAGATGGTGACAAAGTGATGGACTGCACTGCAAGAAGCATCTTGCAACACAGTGCTCAGGACACTTTTGGATCAAGATGAAAGGTAAAGCTTTAGCTTCAAATCACAGGCTTCCCATTCACAGAAAAGATGTCTTGCAGAGAAGTCTTTACTAATTCAGTGCTTCATTCATTATATAGCCTGTTATCATCCTTAGAAGAACAGATTCCCATGATAAGCCTTTACAAATATATCTGATTGTTAAGACACAATCATTAGTGTATTTAAAATACTGCTTCAAATGGGAGATTAGGAATAATTCATAAATGAGTATTCCTTGGTGTATCTGAGAGTCCAGCCTTTGCAAAGCATGGCCCTTCTACCTGAAATAACATCTAACAGACCTGCAGCTCAGTTGTCAAATATCATAACAACTGCTAAGGGCTATATTGAGATGAGAATGAAGCTCCCACCTATTCCTCTCCACTGACTGCACACTAGCTGCTAGCCAGGCAGCCCCAGGCAGTGGATAGGCCAGATACAGTTTGGAAACCATAAATGCTAGTGTGATGTCAGCAACAAGTGTCCTTAGTGCCCCATCATAGCATATTTGACTTGTGCCAGAGGAACTTACCCTTTTTTGCTCACAATTCATGCAGTGCTACTGGCAGACGGATAGTGAAAGAACACTTACAAACAGCAGGATATACATGGAAAGTATGAGCTTGGGCCAGAATAATAATAATAATAGCCATATCCTTTCCATACATGACATCAAATCCAAAATGGAACATACTTTTCAGAAATCATTGTTTGCCTGTATAAAAGTACATTTCAGTCTCTCAAAAACCTACAGCCAGACTGAAATTCTAGAAATCAGATACGGTATCTGCTATCTATCTCAGTTCTCTACCTCATTCATGGGTATATTTAAACATCTTAAAAACATGTTTATCAAACCTAATATTTGTGCAATGGGACTCCAGCTTTAAATGAAATGCTTGCCATTCACAGAGCTGCATCTTGCAGAGGGCTTTCTTTAGTGCTTCGTTCATTATGCTGCACGTGGTAGTCATCACAGGCAATTGTCTGCTCGTGCTACCCACACCTCCGAGTTTGTACAATCTGAGTCACTTGCTGCAAGCTGCAATTCCAAGCAGAATTTCTTCATCCTGAAGTAACCACACACTTTGTTCCAGATTACCTCCTTTCCTTTTGAGTAAGCAGAATTAGTAAAGTGCAATTAGTGATAATGCCATTTGTCCCCAGGCTGATATTTTTTCTTAAAGCATTTAATCTTTCCAGTAGCACACAGATTACATCAATAAAGCTGCCAGAGTACTGAATATAGCAAGTAATAGCCATAGATCCTAGAAGAAAGACACATCTCTCCTGCTGA
>NW_010188813.1:97834-145925 GCF_000695765.1 Mesitornis unicolor
GATTGGCCCACCAAAGGTGATTCAACATGTAAAAATATTTACATGCAGATATCATGCAATTTAGCCTAATTCCACTGCTCTCTTGTGAAAATAACTCCCTGCTTTATACTGGGAGGTAACAAATTATTGTGCATCTTTCTCTTTCTCTCCCACTGCTGGAGGACAATGCTGGAGGAAAACGGACAATGCTGGAGCAAAACAGACAATGCTTTGTCCTTTTTCCTAAAACTATTTGCAAGCATTCATTCTAAAAATCTGGATATTGGAGACAGCAGGCTATCAGTCAGTTCATCTTCAGTCTCTGCTGATTTCTTTTCTATCTTTTCTCCTGCTCCAGTTTCTGGTTCGATTTCTCTTCCTTTCTATTTTGTCCAGATATAAACAAAGTGTATGGGTGTTTTTACTGAGTAAATCATTCCTAACAGCTCAGATAAATGGGAGGGCACCTTTTTGTACTTTCCTCATGAGCAAAGGAGGGTAAAAAAACCTTTACATCCTTCTTGTGAAGCCACACTTCAGCTCTTTTATGATACTCAGACTCAAATACTATATAGATTTATGTGGAGTTAATACACATCATGCCTCTTAATCCTGGCATCTGTCCTCACACAGACACTTTCTTTTAACCCTATGGGGAAATCACAGAATATTAGTAATGGCTTTATGTGACAGATTTGCTCATGTGAAAAACTGAAACTGAAGAACAGCAAACTTCCCAGGTGGCAAAACACACCCGCCCCTCTGAGGCACTTGGGACTGCACTTACCAACAGATAAGGCTGAAACCCAATCTGGAGATTTGCTCAAAAAAAGGCAAACTGAGAGTACAGCTCTCATAACCGCTACCAAAGAGACATTGTGACAGGAGAGGCAGTGCTTTATCTGTTGTTGATCTTGAAAAGCATGTTGGCTGCAGAATTGACGGAACTTCAGCAGATCACTCACTTTTTTCCCTCTGTCAAATCACCCACAGTTTTGATGCAAAACATACATGTTCAGCAAGGATGGATGGCTTTAACTGTGCATCTTGTGTTCAAGGATGCATGCTGTTCTTTTCTGTAATTCCCTAAGGGAGGGTGGCAGGGCCTCACAGTCAGAAGGAGATTTGAAGAAAGAGAAAAATGAAAGAAGTTTTCTTTCCAAAAGTCAGGTCCAAAAGGAGAATTACAGCTGTGCAGCACACAGCTAAACCAAATGCTTCACTGCCACTGAAAAAACTCCCACTGCTGCCGATGCCACCAATGTGGCACCAGGGTGGCAAAGCCACCTTCCTCCCTCTAGAGCCTTCCCAACCCTGCTTATCACTGCCAACATCCTCTCCAAAAGCAGAGGCCCCCAGACCAGGGCACAGGTCCTGCCTGTCACCAGATCTTGGTGGCTTCCTAGAGGAGCACTCCTTCTAAGCAGCCCTGAGGTGAATTATCAGCAGCGTGGGGTTGAGCACTCAGAGGAAATAACCTGTTCCCAAATGCAAGACAAGGTCATCGATCCACAGCCCAGTCTGTAATTACACCAAGGTTCATTCTTCTCAGTAGCTAAGATGGTTTCTCTTGAAACCAAGCACAAGTTATCTCCTCTTTTCAGAGCTGCTGAGAGGTACCAGTGTCCACCTTGCACCAGATTCGTCATGCTAGTCATATCATCAGCCCTGCATGTGGCTCCTTTCACCTTTCTTACCTTGAAACCATATGACAGTGCCCTGGCACAGCTGGACTTTGACAGCAGAATAGCCAGGGACAGCTACCACATGACAAAAACCAGACTTTTGGGTTCGTTGTTGGTTTTTTTTTTGCATGGAGGAGAAAGCACACTGTAACTTGAAGAGATTTTTAATCTGAAGAGTCACTGAAACAAAATCTGCCAGTGTAGTTAGAACTGCTGAGTCCTGGTCTGATGAGGGGATAGAGGAGAGGAACCATAGGAAGTTCTGGGGGCTGAACTTGTGCACTCCATGAACAGATGTGTGCCAGCTGCTCATGCTGACTAATATGGGTGGTCCCTGCCAGGTCACTTCAGTGAGGAAGAATTGCTGGGTAAGTCAGACGTCCTCTGATGCAATCACACCTACTTACAAAGAAGATAGTTTCAGACCTCTTTCAATCAGCCATAGCAAGTGCTCTCAGTTTTACTTTTCCAAGCCTATGCCATCAGTCCAGGCAATGCTGGTGCTTGTGCTTCGTCTCCCTCTTTCTCAAGCATTTACTTTGCCTGTGGACAGAGGAAAAAACAAACTCACACCTCTTTTCCCCCATCTGCCTCCCAGCATCAGTGACAAGACTTTACTCACAAGACAAATTCAGGAGTAACCTTAAATATACTTTTAAGTTGAGGCAGCAATTTAAGTGCATTTTCACTACCAGTTGAGCTGGGCAGGGAGGGCAGGATTTCTCTGTCTCACTGCAAGTGTTTACAAAGCAGGCATTGGTATCTGCATTAGTCACTCTGACTCCTCTTTATAGCAGAGGAGAACAAATGTTTCTAGGGAAGGATTCATCTGACCTACTATTACAGTGACCTATTATAGGTGAGATTAATCATACCCTTGAGATATATTTCTCTCCCCGGTTGCAGGGGGAGCCCAGGGTGATTAGCTCAGCTTCTTTACAGACATCTAAGGCTATCTGAAATGAACCTCTGTTAGAGAACCAGGCCTCAGATACAGCAAGCCTCAGATATATCTTACCTACCCCAACGCTACTGAGGTGTCACCTTTTTGTATTTTGTTTATGCTCCCATTATTTGCTGTGTCTATTCAGCCTGGTCTGAATACTACTAAGTCTCTGGTGCTTCCATATTGCTATTTTTGTGTCCCCCTACAGAGAAGGCTGCATTTATTGATAGGGTGAAATGTCTGATCCTCACCTAGACGGACTTGTTGTGTTGCTCTGGTGGCACATGAATGTTCCTGGGAACCAAGAGCAAAAGGTGACCAGAAAGTGCAAAGCTTACATGGTGATTACTAATGTATCAGGTAACAAAGCACAGCTGGTAGCAAGGGAGAGATGTCCCCTGTGTAACTAATGGCTGTCCCTGTAAATAATCCCTCAGGGAAAGACCTTATGCACCTAAAGGCTTCTCATTTCTGCCATTTACACTGGTTGGCTCAAGAAAACATATTGCCATTCCTGACATACCTTTTGCTATGTGTACCCTTAGGCTACTGCAGCTGTAATGACACTATACTACTGCTAAATCTTTTGGATGTGACCACACTCACAAGGCAGGATCTTTTCCTCAAGAGCAAAGAAGAAAGACACTCCCTACACCATGCCTGCAAGGAAAAACATGTGGCAGTGGTACAGGAGGAACTGCTAGGGCTTGGGAGCAACAGCGATTGCAGGTAAAGGTCTCTCTTTGTCAGTTAATTCACTCCAAGGAAGAAAAAAGAAGAAACACTCAGAGGAAGAAAGAAGTATCAGAAAGGGCTGAGACAGAGAACATGAGGGAACTGACATGCAGACAAGCATTGACTATTGAAATATACTTTTCCATAAACTCCAGACCATGAAGCTGGAAAACTTCTGCTAAGGGCATCCTTTGATACAATTACTGCACTGCACAAGGGATTGCCAAGCCCAGCACCACTAGTGCCCTCTGCTCCTTCTTTGGGGGAGCATTTCTGCTTACACTTATTCACTGCAACATTGAGAGACCCCAGCAGGGTAGATCAGTAATGCCACATCTTGTACACCGCACAGGAATATAGCAACTCCTGCCCTGGAAAAGCTGTACTAATATTGCAAGGGAGGGTAACATGGGCAGGAGAAAGCTGGATTCACCCTCCTACAGCAGCTCCTTTATCAGTACTATGTCCCAGCTCTAGATACCCTCTCTTGTCCTCTCTGCAAGCTGGTCCTTGCTTTTTGCTTTAAAGCTTCCACGGGGCTTGAGGCATGGAAGTGCTGCAAGAGCAACACGTCCCATTATGAAAGAGTGGCGACAGCAGCTAACAAGATCACATTCCTCAGGTATCCCTGCAAGGATTTATCTTCAAAGAGCAGGACTTTTAAACCATCTTGCAATAAGTTGCATTGGAAAATACCTGATATTTCCTAGCAGCTTTTTTCTCAGTGCACGGCATGTTGGGTTTTAACACTTGAACTTGTTTGATTATTTGCTTCCATTCCACGAGCAATTTTATTCCAAATCTTCTGGTTTTGAAGTGCTTCTTTCTCACAAAACTTCTCTCTTGATTTCACTACACATCTTTCCAGCTTTAGTCTCTAAATGAGTTTGATGAAAGCTATTTTTATCTGATGGTGTTTATAAAAGTCAAAGTAGTAAATGTGTTGGGAACTTTTCTTTCCTGAAAAATGCTAGTTCAATACAACTAGATTTGTTTTTTTGTTTTAATGGAAATCCTAATGTTTTGAAGAGCTCTACAAGAATAGAAGATGTAATCAGTAATCATTGAGAATAAACGTTGCTTGTAAAAAACATCATTCTAAGCAGTATTCCTCCTCCTAGGAATTAAACAGAAAGCAAGATGCAGTCTTGTCTCCATAAATACTGCTTTATTTCAGCTTATTTAGAATACCTTGTATAAGTTTCAGCATCTATATTTCTTCACCTCTATGGAGATTACAACAAAGCAGCTGTTAGCAGAGCTTGACACGTTTCCTGATGGAGTCAAAAGTCTCCCTATGTGATGGCTTGGCTTTTCATCACTGGATATTTATTTTTTATTTTTTTTTTAGAATGCATTTCCCTCATCACTTTGAAGGGAGAGAGAAAAAATCTGTGCCTCAACAAACTAAGTTAAACTCATAAATGTGGTCAGCGGTAAGAGTATTGCAGAACAGCGGCCACAGTAGGAGTCATGGTCTTACTCTCCATACTCTCTGTTTTGTGCATCATCAAGTAAGGAGACCAAGTAGAATAGATGGGATATCTGACAAGCAGGTTATACTTGAATGAAGAAGATAAGAAAAGGAAATAGGATTCAACATTTATTTTTTTAAATTGTCCTGCCTCCTACTTGTTGATTCACCAAAAATGGTTGCAAGAGTATTCTGATGTCATCATTTTCCTTGCAACCTTAAAAAATTTGGTTATCCAGGAACTCAGTTAGTCATGGGGAAGCAATAAGTAAACCAGGGTGGTGTATGCCTATATTCAGCTAATGCAGTATTATATGCAGTACAACCTCTAGCGCAGTGAGACACAGACACTAGATGTACAGTTAAAAACAGATGCTAGCACTGAATTAATAAAAACCATGTCCAACAATAACCTTGCCAATCACTGTGTAAGAAATGTGGCCTCTAGCAAATTAAAGGTTATACTGCATGACATGGCTCTTATAAGGCTGTATGACCCCGTGTCAGGGGGTGCACACCCCACTGCTTCTGAGCTGGGGAGTGGAGGAGGTGCAGACAGTGTGGCCTCCCCACAGTGGTCCTCAGCCCACACAGATGCATGGCAGCACTACTGCAATGTGGAAGCTCTCAGCATTTGGAAGGGACACTGTGCAACTTGAATGGAAAAGGAGTCAGACTGAATAGCTACATCTATTTCTGACCTGAGTGCACACAAACCTTTTATGGTCTCCCTCCCCCAGCTATAGCAGCTGGCCTGAAATAAAGCTTTAAACTTTCCTCACAAGGTGTGTTTCTAAGTCTTTAGGTCATCAAAGCTCCATCAATACTATTGCTCTAATGGCAGTCATGCATTTTTTTTTTTAGTAATGGGGATTGAAGGAAAAAGTGTCAAATGCCAGGCTTGAAATGCCACTACCACCAGAAATTCCTGAACTGGTCACTGGTGTGGAAAGAGACAATTGGAGACAGCAGGAAGCAGATGGTAAGACCTCATGGAAGACTTTCAAGTGTCTAGTTATTTCTGGTGCTTCCATTTTTCAAAAGTTCTGATTTCAAGAATATGCAATTCTCCAATATCTGGACTTCATGAAACTTTGAAAACTCTAGATGGAATTCAGTAAAACTGAAGCAGTGAGAGATTATACTCTTTTTAAAGAAATCCAGTCAATATTGCTGCAGGTGTACAGTTATTCTTACTACAGAATAAATAAAGCCTTACTAGGCTGGGTAACTCATGCACACCATTGTCTGTGCCAGAGAGATACAGGGTTTTTTCACCCTGAACTAAAAGGACAAAGTACCTAATACACCATTGGGGACAGATGTTATATTCATTTTAGAGCTGAGAGAAGTGAGATTGCCAAGTATGTCAGTGATGAAATTGGGAACATTCATCCTGACTCCACACTTACTTTCTAATCACCTCTTCTCAGTTCAAAAGGTAGCTTCCAATTTGTAACTGTTTTTGAAGAGGTATGGCATGCTCTTTACAACTTCCACCACTGTCACACCAGGACGTAAACTGTAGCAGCAACATACCTGCTTTACTGCACATATCTACCATTGCTGTAGAGGACCTAGTGGACATCCATCATTTGACTCCTAAAATACTGATAAACACATTGTGACACTTCAGCTACTAGCCTGAGAGTTTTGTAAAAGGCCATACCTGCAGGTGTGGATCCTTTAATCGGTGTTCTCTTCTCTGTTCAGCCAGATGCTGTGGTTGTGTTTGTATCCTATGGAGAGGGTGTGGAAGGTGCAGGGATCCCCGTGCTGAAAGCCCAGCAGGTGCTACTCCCCAGCTGCATTGCTTCTCTGTAGATGCACTTTGTAGGCAGCCTCTGGAGGTCTGCCTGGGCTGTGCTAGTCTGCATAAAGCCCCAGGCAGCAGGTCCTGGTCATACCAGAGGCCAGGTTTTAAATTTGGTACTTACATGCAGGGCAGTGTCTTCTTGAGGGCAAGGCCAGAACCATTTTTGGTACAGAGGGCAAAGAGAATTAGAGGAATATTTCCCACACTCTCAGACATCTTCTTAGGTCCAATTGGACCTCAGTGCAGTCACAGTAGTTAATATGAGAGGGAAAGCAGGTGCCTGCTCACACTTACCATGCATGCAATAATAGTCAGAGGATCAAAGTTTATTCTGCACTTGACAGCTGTAGGGAGGGAAAGGGTTCAAAGCTCTTGTCTGACCACCTGGGGATGAACATCAGATCTCCAAGGAAATTATAGTATCTTGTGCTGATGAAGTCTTTTGGTCATTATTCTGCTGCAGCAAAAGCATTCTGTGAAAGAAAAGGAAAGAAGGAAATGTCTGTTTCTCACCCCTCTGAGGTTGAAGGCAATGTAAAATTTGACAAGGACATGAAGACATATGAAAGAGAAGCATGGTTAAGATTTTTCAGTTGAACTGTTCTGAGGAATGTCTCATCTGAGCTGTTTGCAGAATGGTCTAAGAGACGGAAACCATTTTCTCTAGTCTTACTAAAGTTTTGGCAAAAGAGGATATTTCACTTGCTTTTCCTAGAAAGGAAACAACTAGCTCAAGATAAAGTACAAATGAGAGAAGCACCCAAAATGAAAGGCCATGCATATGAATGTGCTTATGCTATGAAATTGTTACAGTATAGAAAACCATTTTTTTATATTAGCAAATAGCTTATGTGAAGGTGTACTCTGCTGGGTTTGACAAACTGTTGAAGGTCTAGGACTAGCTCTGGACAAGTGAGGGATGCTGTGCTGGCATTGCCTGTATTTACAGCAAGGACCTTACTTTCACTACAGGTTTCTGTCACACTTCATCTTTCCCCAGAGATTTTCCACAGATTTTCACCCACCTTCACACCAGTGTCAGAGGTACAAAAAGAAAGTTCCACTATTTTATTTTGAAATTAAGGTTAGTTCAAGAAGCTCTTTTATTGCACGTTGTTGACATAAAACAGATGCGTTGAGTGTTTGCAGTAAAGAGCACCCACACCACTTTGTATATCAGAGTCCTCCAATCCTTTTCCATATCTGTGCATTAACCAGCCTGCTCTTCCCATGTTTTGACTCCTGTTCAGACATGCCATGTCCTCATGTCCCTAAATGAAATGAATTCATGTCTGTATCCACATCCCATCCTGCCAGCTTCTTCAAGCTTGGCAAAGCCCTGAAGGAAATCCATCTGTGGACCAGACTTTCCCTATTCTGAAACTCTCCAGTGACTGCACTGTTAATAGGTATGGCAATTATTTAATATATCCAGAAACCAATAGTGATGCTTTTATTTAGTCATTCTACCTTACCATCAGATTAGCCTCCTCTTAAAGTATTTCCTTACTAACCAGATTACAAACAGGGTTACTTAATTTTTCCAGCTGACAGCATGTTGACACTCTCCCTGCTTAGTAACAGAAGTCACATGAGATTACGAGGAGCAGGAAGCAAACACGTTTCTGTGAAGAGTGAGAATATGGCTTTGTTAGTAGTCCTGGAGCAGAGTCTTGTCCCTATTGACTGCTCTCCTCTGAGGTTTCACGCATCACAACAGCCCTCTCAAATTTCTCCATCTCTTTTCAGATCTGACATGAAAACCTCTTTGTGCCGCAGCTAGCCAGTTGCCATTTTAATCTTCTCTTCCTTTCTTTGCAAACTCTCAAAAATACTAATTAAATCAGTAAAGCTTTTGGACATATAATCTGAAAGCACAATACTAAATAAAACTGCACTGCCCTTGGTCTCATGCTAAATTAGAAAATTGTGTAAAACTGGCAGTCAAACAGAAGGGTATTTGAACTGCTCTTATCTCAAACCTACAATAAGGGCATCATTAGGGACAGTTGTTACTGGGAAGTCAGCACTTGTCCTAATTTTAACTAACAATACACTACAATACCAAATTTGAATATGTTGAGAGCATGAATGATCTAACAGTAAGAAGGGCACCAACTATTCTCAGTGACTTGAATGGAAATAGCAGGTGTCTGCTACTTTTCTGGTCCTAAGACAGTAATCAGTCACAGATAATTGATTACTTTCAGATCCAGAAAGTGATTTGCAAGGGATTATATTTTCAGTGCACTGGACTAGTTTAACATTAGCTGCATGGGAGGAAGCAGATTTCTGAAGCACCAACCACACAACCAGTCATTTTTTATCATTTGAGCCATCCCTGTACCCAGTAGAGTTGTATGTTCAAAGTTCTGGGCAAATACTAATTATGCCTTCTAATTGCCACACAGCTGCTTCCATTGACTCTATTAAACTCTATTCAACCCTTATTATTAAACAAAATGTAGGGCAGGAAAAATAGAAAGAGATTTTCCTATGCATCTGTCTCTTTCAGGACAAATTCCTTTCCTGAACAAGTACAGCCATGTCTATAATCATATATAATATAGAATATCACAAGACTACTCATCACTCATTCTGAAGACCTATCTAGCAGTGAATTACCTCCTGTTTTGTCAAAACGAGCATGACTGCACATTAAGAACAGCATGACTCACAGGCAGAGCAATATGGAAAACTGCCCTTTTGGAGGCTTATCTAGCTTCACAGAAGTGCCTGGAAAGAACCTCACCAACTTTAGCAATGGTTTAAGAGCTGGAATCAGATACTGAGAAGATAAGCACTAATGCGACACAGCATAATGCAAACAGTGGCTGAGTTTGCAAAGCAAATAGGAGTCCTGCCACAGAGGCACTGACATGGAGCAGCCCCAGCCCTTTTCCTGCCAGCCAGGCACAGGAAGAGGTGCTTGTCTGGGCTGCTCCAGTAGATGTTTCACTCTTTAACCCAGATCGAAATAATCCCAGCAGAAAAGGGGGCCATTTTTCTTCAGATGAATGAGTTAAATCAGCTCATGTGAGCTCACCTGTAGCTCACATATCTCGATTAGCCCAAGAGGATGGCTAGGTTGTCTGGACAAAGAAGATGGGGGTGAGAAAGAGGGGAAGTGTGACTTCCCCCTCTTTGGTAACAAGCAGCTCTTAAATGGGCTCAGCTACATATGCCATGGCAGTCTCAGTTCTCAATCAAATTAAACAGAGACAACCAAGACAGTTCTCAAATTTATCAGGAAAAAAAACCCTGAAACACTCTGAATCTGTGAGAAATTGTTCCTAAGCATTGGTCTGATGCTATCGCTATCTCTTCTCATTGGTTTATTTACAGAAATGCATACAAGGTCATTCTCATTAATGTCCATGGAAAAGTATCTGTCCTAGCAAAGGGCTGTCATAAACACGTTCATGTAAAAGAATCAGAGTAGGAAATGACCTTTTATCAAGTTGATGGTCTCTTTGTGAAAAATGCCGTTTTGTCTTTCTCAAAATTGTTCTTGTCAGATTTAGGGAATAATTTGTGCTGAAATCAAATGCCAAGGCATGTTCCTGAGAAACCTAGATTAACTCCAGAGCTGGTGTCTGAAAGAGGAGCTGTGCTGCATCCTGGAAAAAGTACTCTCTACTAGGTAAGGCAGCCGGGTTAATCCCTTCCATGCCTCTTTTGTCAATTATGTTTGAAGATTAACTGAGGCAGATGCTATACCTCTGTTTATTCTCTCTGGAGGGCCCATCACTTGCTTCTTCAGCACAGGGTGGATGAGGAACTTGTGCTGCAGAGATGAGTCCCTGTGGGCAGAGGGCAGCTCTGCAGCCCTACATGGCAAGCCCTTTTACAGGAGGCATGTTTGCATTTCCTCATCTGCTTGATAGATGATGAATAAATCTGGTCTGTCTGTTCCAACAAACAGCTTTTCATCAGAAACAACCTGGTTGGGAAATGAATGGCTTTGTCTGAAGTTGAATGAAATATTTTGCTCAGCCCACAGACTGGAAAAAAAAGGAAAAAAAAGCTCAACAAACTGAGCTGAGATGGACTAAATTATTTTTTCCCCTCAATTTTTTGGTTCAGCTGCTACACTGAAAAATCAATTATTTTCATAGCTCTACATCAGTCACTCCTATTTATAGAAATTCTAGTCATACAATCTGAGAACAGATTTACCCTGCTGTTACATTGGCTTTAACTTCCAGGGAAGCCAGTGTAGATGAACTCTTTGGGAAAAATAAGTCCCTGGAGTAGAGAGTCTGACACTCCCCTACCATGAATAACAAACAGCAAGTGTTAGAACAATTAGTCACAGTGAACAGTTTATGTGAAATAACCACTGATTGAAATTTCCTTGCTTAAAAGAATTCAGGAATCTAACCAGCTCCAACTGCTATGACCTGTTGAAAGGATGTCTTGAGCTTTGACAGTAGACAAATGTGTGTGCTGCTCTAATTTTACTAAGAGGTTTTGTATGGTGGAACACCCATACTGAGTATAGAGTTTCCTGGTTATACTGGTATAGTTCATTCATCTATGAAAAAATGCATTGATCTATACAGATTAGGCAATTTAAAACCGATGTGTGATTGGATTTTGTTTCCTGCACAGCCTCAAAGTCAAAAAAAGTCAACAAATACTATGTTGCCTGTCTGTAGCAACACCCTTCAGACCAGTACAACATAAGCCCTAGTACCTCCAGTGAAAAATTGTTATATCCCAAAAGTTTAGAGGATCCCTGGGAGTACATTTACACATCTGCAGCACTGGCAGTTCTCAATGTTTTGTAGAGCCTTCCATTAGCCTGGCTGACCTTGCAATGATGGCAGCAGACAGAACTGATAGCTACCGTCCCTCTGGGCTCTCCTGCCTTCCAACCAGCACTTGGGACTTGTGGTCAGTCTGGAACAGGTCAAGGGCTGCTGCCTACCAGACACAATTTGTGGACCAAGCACCAAGTCCTGGTGTCACCACTGAAGCTGTTTCCAGTATATGCAACAGCAGTCATTGCATGGGCATCTTTGTTCAGAGTTGCATCACTGCAAGCTGAGTTCTCTCATAAAACCCAACATTCCCTCTGGACCACATTTGTGCCTGTTTATAGCCAGGTGGAAACCAGGCCTAAAAGATTATGTAGGTGGTGTGTTGTACTTGTTTAGGCTTTCTGTTTGTACTAATCCATGAGAAGAGTCTTAGACCCCAGTCTAAGAATGGCATATTTTCTATTATTTTCTATTGTTCTATTTAAAATTAAGAAAAACAGAACAAAACAAACCACAAAACTTTCCATTAGGTCAAAGAAGGGTTGACTGCTGTGGCATTCTGCAGCCTTTCTCACCTTTAGAAGTCACCAACTCAGTTTGCACAGGTTCACCTTCCTTGGAAGGTACTCTCCGTCTTCTGAAATACATGTGAACTGAAATATTAATCATGTGTAACTGCCTAGTGGGTAGGAAATGAGCTGCATTTATCAAATTATTTCTTTTGTTGCAAGTAGCATACTCAGAAAGTGTTATACTGGTTGTGCCTCTGTCAGTTATTGCCCAGAGGGTTCAATTAGTGCTGGGGAGGTTACCTGCTGACTTTTTATTTTTCTCTACTCTTGGATTTTCATTCTGACTGATGAAGCCTCGTGTCAGTATAATTTCAGCAACATCTGTAAGAGAGTGCCTGCTGAAACCTCCACGTTACATTAGTCTCTTTTGATCTTTGAAGCATGCCACATCATCATCGAGAAACATAATTCACTTCTTTGTTCTGCATCCTCATGACCTGATGAGGAGAGTAAGTGTGCATTTTATGACGTTATGGCCAAATCCCTTATGTGCATAAGTCATTCCTGTGGGGCTTTCATTCAAGAGGGCCTAACTTGTGGGAATTACACCTCACCTACACCAGTTCAGCCAAGCCATGTGCGGAGCTGGACAAATAACTGATCAGGCCTGCAACAGCAATAATGCAGTCTATCTTACATAAAATGATCAAATGAATTGACGAAATTCAACTCAGTAGGCTAAAGATCAGTCTCAAGTATGAAATTATTTGACAATATGTTAAAATGCAGTCATAAAATATTTAAACACAAGCCTACGGTAGCCTCATGAGGGAAGGCAAGTTAATTTTGGCTGTTTAGCAGAAAAGAGTAGGAACAGCATTGTTGGAAAATATGTCCTTAAAAGCTTATTTCTGTCACCCTAAGAATGGAACAACTGAACTGAAGAAATAGAGTCAAAAGGCTTATGGAGCAAAGGGATAGATCCTGGAATGCAAGTTACATTCAACGTTTTGTGCTATCTGTCTTAATTTCTCCCTATAGGTTGACTTGGACAGTGTTGGTAGGTAGTAAAAGAAGTTGTTGTGGTCTCCTTAGAGATAGTTCCTTGGTTTTATTCTTTATAATTTATTTACCACCCTTGCCTTATTCAGTTTGGGTTTTTTCCCTAAGATGTCAGTTTTGATGTCAGGTGACCTCAGACAGCAAGGCTCAGATTTTTAAGGCTATTTAGACTGTTTTCCATTTAGCTTTGCGAGACTAAATAGCTTTCAGTGGGATATAAGAGATGAAATGTCTAAGAAATTATGAAAACAGGACTTAGTTGTCAAAATCACTCAGACCATGCAAAGTTTTTATGATTTGTGGCTTTAAGAGCCTTTGGAAATGAGAATTTGATTTTGCTTAGTGTTAATAAAGCACCCAAAAAGTCTATGATTGCTGCTACTGTGATATAACTGAATAAAATGCTAGTCTATATGAGGGAAGTTTTAAAATCTAAACCTTAAAGGTTCAAGCTTGTAAATAAATAAAGACTAAAACCCAACTCAGTAACATTTTTAAACCTTGAGGTCTTAAAATTCATATCTCATACTTTGAATATCTGATTTATGAATCCTGAATGCCTAGGGTTAGCAGTCCTGCTTTGCAGTGATCAGACTGCAGTTCATGATGTGAGTAAGGGGGTTCAAGAGGAAAGCTACACCTGTGAGTTCTGATGGTACCCAGACAGAAATAACCAATTCTGCTTTTCCTTGGGGTTTCATCTTTGCAAGTTTCCCTGAGGCATCTCTCTTTCTGAACTTGTCTCACACCAGCTTCAAAATGATCAGTGCAAATGCGCAACCTGAAAATTTAGTGATATTTTGCCTCATCCTTTGGGTTGAAAACACCTTTCCAAGGGGGCCTTACAGTGCCTTTTGCAGAACACCTAATACCCTAATAGCATTGTTTCAGCTAACCCAGTCCTGGCTTATTCAGTCTAGCCAGTTTGCAAATGGCAATCACTGACATTACTGCATCTAAAAGTTGTTGTAAAAGTCTCTTTGAAATGGTAACCCTAAGCTGGGGTCTTTCCATAGCTTCAAAGGCATGATGTTCAATCTGAATTCCTTTGAAATATGTAATTTGAATAATAAACTACCCAAGCACCAGCATATTCAGGTTGTTATCAGTTAGCTCTGACCTGTAGAAACTTTGAAGTGTTAATTGCTTAGCTTAGACTTTACTGGTTTTGCAGGAAGCAAAATTTAACCCTTTTACACCTTGTTTAAGAGAGAATATTTTAATAAAGAACTCAGAAAAACCCTAGGCATTATACCCAAGGCCCAAGTGTTCACAGAGATGTAATAGGAGAGAAAAACAATCCACCCATTTTAATTCTCTCTTTTCACAGAAACAATAGTTAAAGCCCATGACTACCATGGAGACAATAAACTTTGCTTGCATAGTGACCTGCACATTGAACTTCTTGTTCAGTCTGTACAGCACAAGCAGCAGTATGAGCTGATATTTACATGATGCACGCATTGAAATATGAATCTGTTCTTGGCTGCACCATTGGCTTGATGGTGACCTTGTGACCCTCAGATGTTCTTCTCTTTGCCAAAACTTCCCTCTCTGTAAAACTGAGTTTATATCATCCTTCCTTGTGAGGCATAAGGACAAAAACAGCCCAAAAGAGAGCTTGATACAATCACTCATGATGGTTTGAAATAAAGAATTACAGGAGTACACCTGTTTATGTAGCAGAGGGCTACTTTCCTGGAGTATTTCAGTGGGACTTATTCTTTGAGAGGTTCACACGTGTAGGGCATCCACCCTTCCTTCATGGCCACCCCTCATGGCTTCCCCCATTCCAGGCTTCAAGCTGCTCCAGCTGGGAGCGGGTAGCAGTAACTGAGGCCTTCCCATAGGGAAAAGCAGGCAAACAAACAAAAACCACCTACGTGCTGTTCCTTAGGGCTGCCCTTGCTGTCTCCCATTACCACACAGCTGCTGGGGCTGAGGTGGGGGGCATGCATGGGGCATGCACAGCTGCCAATGCCCAAGGAAAAAGAAATGTGGGTCAGTGTCCTTGCCGTTATGAGCAGGGCCAGACGTATTTTGGAGTCAGAGCCATTGCTAGTTGTATCGCACTTTGGCTGCTGTTCTTGCTTTATTTTCCCTCTTCTCCACCAACCTGTCCAAGACAGCAATTGCCTGCTCTTCCTGATGGTCACCTCTCACAGCTGCCTTTCACTCGCTCATCCCAGCAGTGCCTGACCATCCTCCAAGATGTCACCATGCAGAAGTTTTACCCTGTTTGTCAACACTGCACAATGCTGTTAACTCACCTAATCTCATTACAGGTAATAAACTCTGTCAGGAGTATTGTTCAGACAAAAAAATGGCTTTCCTCTTCTCTCTCTCAAAATGGTTTAATTTTGCTTCAGTGTCCTGATGGCATCTTCATCCACATCAGCCTTTTCAAGGATAATTTGGGGGGTTTTTCCACACCTTAAGTATATCTACTAGTGTGAGTAACAGGGAGTGCTACATAAAGAGAGTGCCAACATTTTTGCTACCAGACAATCTGCTCTAAGGACTCAAAACCCTTGTGTGAGCAACTAGAAGTTAGGTATAGTCTGCTGATGGTTCTCACAACACTATTACCATTTTTATTCTTAAATGACAGATTTTTCAGGAATTAACTCAGTTTAGTTCCAAATGGGGTTTGGATTTCTCAGCACGTCCTGTCACGACACAGTTGTCAGTTTGACATGGTCATCTGGCCATACCAGGAAATCTCTTACTTCTTGCAGGGAACAGTATAGTCTTCCCACTCCTGCAGTGTTTTTTCAAATAAATGAAAAAAACATTATTTTCCTTTCTCCTTCCTCCGTAATACCATCTGACAGGATGCAGAGTTTGCAATCCATGACTCAAGTGACCTCTATATTCCCATTACCCATGGCTCCATCTTAGGGGATTTGCAGAGCTGTGCTTGTATCTAAAAGCTGTTTCTAAATCCTTGAATGGTAATAATGAGGATTAATGGGAATGTCAGCAATTATCAGAAATCAAAATGTACCCTTCTGCAATGGGCTACCACAAGACCTAGTCATTTAAAAAATGCAAGAATAAACTCTCAGTTTCTAATGAGGAGTTAAAAATAGAAGAGAAATGCAGCCCAGTAAATGACCTTGGATTATCGCTTATCTGGCGTCCAAAGTTTTTTAAGTATTTCTTTGGAAAAATGCATGCTCCGTTGACTTGGGGAACCCAGAAGAGACCACTTCAGCCGTACTCCATGGACAATTTAAAATTCTCGCTATGCAGGCATACATTATAGTGTAAGCAGCTGCAGAGATGTGTATCTGAACATTGCCCTGTGTGACAAGGAAGGATGAGTAAAGAAAGCTCTGAGTGTGCTGCTGGGGCAGAAAGCAGAATGGCAGTGGTTGGGAATAGGGCAACTTGAGCCTGCCTGCGGACAGGGGCAGAGGTGAGGAGCACAGCCAGCGGAAGTCAGTTCCCGTTTCCAAAAGCTAGGAGCTAGGGAAAGGCAAACTGGTTGACCCAGTGCCAGAACTGCAAAAATCCTTTCCTTCCTGCTTGGATTCAAAGGAATAAACACAGCTTCACAATTCACAGTGCTGTGCTATTATACCCAGTGCTCTTTTGTATTTGCATTGATGTTTGTTTTATCTATTTGAATCTAGTGAACTAGCTTTTTCCTCACTTGTATGACCTTTTGTTACTCCTGCTCTCAAAGCACATTCAGTGTCCACTGTAGCCTGGCTTCCATCATCCCTCTGGGCAATGGAGAGAGTTCAATCAACTGCAAGAAGGTTTGGGCGCCATCATACAGCATACAGAGAAGAATACCTGGCAAGTGGTGTATATGAGCCCAGAGCCAAAGGGAGACTCCTGCAGCCAGGGGAGTCAGTGGCATACAGCCCTTTGACTTTGGGGGTGCAGACTCAGGTCTAGGACTCCTCTAGGAGAATGAGCTATCAGTTCCCTGCCACAGTGAAGTGCCATAATGAAAACAGAAACCCTTGCAGTCCCTCTGGTCAAAGTGAGTTACTCTCTGCAGCAGAATGTCTCCAAACTGCAGCTCCTAAACACACAAAGTGCAGCTCACTGACGTGTCCAGCCCTCTCTCAACTTCTTTATCTGACAGACCTCTGGGAGAGGGATTAAATCAGAACACTTGGCAGTGAAGGAGTATGTAGTTCATAGTGGGTGAAGGACTTCAAAATCTATGTTTGTATCTAATAGGTCTTTTGATGTGCTGGCGCCCACAGGTAGCTGAGCGATGTCTTGCTCCTGGTTGTAGAACACTCCTTTGCCACCTCAGGTCTCACGAGACTGGGACTGATGGGGAGCATGGTCATGCATGCCGGCTGTTGCATGGGACCATGAACCAACAAAGAGATGGCAAATATCTGAGATGTGGTGAGACTTGAACAGTGCCTGTCCCCCTATTTTTTACATTTGCATGTTGTAGATGTGCAGCACAAGGAGTCACAGCACTGGAAATCAGGCAGCTGTATTATGCAGACCCCTTGCAGGTGCATTGTAGTGTTCTTGTGGGGAGGCAGGAGCAGAGCAGGTTTGGAAGACAGAGTGTGAGAGAGAATTGGTCTTATGGAATAGAAGGATTAGAGAGGGGTGGAGTTAGATGACAGGGTTGGAATCACAGTTTGGGAAGGTATTTGGTTTTGAAAGGAAAGCACATCAAGTTTTTGAGAGTGTTTATTGGGATCTTGAAAGGTGCCCACTACGCTGTTATGGAGAACTTTTAGTAGAACTTGAGGAGTAGGTTTTGTGTCCATACACAGACACTTTCAGCTTTTGGATTATATTCTCCTCATAGTACATGAGGTGAAGGAACTAATTCAAATACATGCAAAAAGATAATGCTTCTTTAGACTGTATTTGTTTCCTCAATAAACCAGACTGTGATATTGGCACCTGTCAAAACTGCAAAATCACCATGAAAGGGAAGAATGCTGTGTAAACTAAATTGAATTTCCAGGGCTCTGAAACCAGAAATGCAATAAATCTACAAAGCCCCAGCAGCAAATGTACCCCAGCAACCCAAGAGGTGCATCCCATCTGACCCCAATATAAACTTTTGTTACCTGAGCTCAAATTAACTTGTATAATGACATTGCAGCTTCATTGTAGCACTGTTCCTGGAGAAAGACCTCTTGTCTTTTATTACCCATCTTATGTTGTCACAGATGCTTTTTGTAACAGCTTACTTGTGCTCTAATTAGGGAAAAAAATCCAAGCCTTCAGAGCAGGCTAGTCTCAAAGTGCAGACTACAATGTGTAGAGATTCACAAGCCCTGCAGGCCTAACAAAGCCAATAAATCAGAGCTCACAAACCAGTTTTGTGCTGACATGATTTATCTTCCAGGGCTGACCTGCCCGGGTATGATTTTATAATCATGGCAGCCAGAGATGTGAACAGCAGACTAAAAGAAGCTATTCACACTGGTGAATCTGAGACTCAGTATTTCTTTTACTATAACCCCAGCATCAATCTGTGAGATAAATCTAAAAAACATGCAGGTAGGGGACCTGTTCAGGTGAATCAAAGGCCCCAGATTTTTCAAAAAGGACTTCCCCTGCACCCCGCCACCCTTCCAAACAGTAGCTCTAGTCGTTAAATATTCTTAGAATAAAGGTAACAAAGGCAATAGATGCTGAAATGACTGGAGATGGTGGATACTCAGACAGAAAAAAGTACTATGTTTGTGCCCTGAAGTAGCTCACCATGGAGTTCATGTCAACACTGACCATAAGCATCAATAAGGCATACTGTGCAAGTAATTTTTAGCACAAGTGTATTTGCAGCGTTCAGTGGCTGTCTGGCTGTCTCTACAATGCGGAATCCAGTGATAACTCAATTCTGAGTGTTATAAAAAATAATAAACCACCTCCACTAGGGCCATTGCTATGGAAGTATTATCTTTTTTTGAGAGAAATGAAAATAAAGGTCTTGTTCTTCAGATAGATGTTCTATCTTAATAACAAAATATTTGTTCTTTGTTTTTTTCTGCTCAGAGTTAATTTCACAAAATTTTACTTATGGTTGTAGGAATTTTATCTGATACTGTCAGGAACATAAGCATCTTGAAAAGCTTAAAATAAAGGATGGTTTTAAAAGTGGGGCATGTAGTAGGGGATTATGTTTTTTCATTAGTGAAGGCAAATCTAAACCACCAGAACCACAGCAGCCTGAAACCCTGGTGGATTTGCAGGTCCTTGTTTTCTCTTTTCAGAAACAGAAAAAGAGAGAAATGAATACAGAGCAGCATTCAAAAAAAAAACAACCCTCATAACATTGAATCAAATATTCTTTCCTTTTTATTTGTGGGCATATGAAGGAACTTAATCTTCAAAAGAAAGAGGCAGCGACTCTAAATGCATAGGTTCTGAAACTGCAATCATTTCCTTTGCACCGAAATGCACATGTTTTTACTACAGCATTATGTGGAAAATCTGTAGTCCACAGAGAGATGAAAGATTACCCATGTCACACAAAAATGCATATCACTGGCATCGTTGAAGCTCTGTGCTACTTATAGAAATGAATGTCAAAAATAGGTTTTGAGCATCAGATAAGCACTGACTGTCAAAGCATTCAGATACATTTCAATAGTCTTTGCTCAAGCATATTCAGAGACCAAATTATTCATATAAGGAAGTGTTTGATTACTGCAATGCTCATTATTGCTTCACATTGAAGTCTACCTATTATAGAGCATAGCTAGTATAGTCTAGATAGAATATATAAGGAAATGCTTTTTAATCAGTTTTACAAATGCTTAAAGTGATAAATGTAATAAATTAATGAGGTTATCCTTCATCCCCACTTCTGCATCTACTTTAGCCTCTAAGGTTCAGGAAGTCAACGTAGAAAAAGGAGCCATGTTAAAGAGCCGACATTTAAAACATTGATGTGATTAGTGCTTTGGGAATAATTAAAAATGAAAAGAAAACTTTAAAACACATTTAACTTGTTTTCTTTCAACACAGTGTTTACAGAAAACTTGCATCCTCAAAAAATTTGTTTTTTCAGATGTGCTTGGTTAATCTCTATGTAACCATTTACTTGTAATTGGTCACAGAAGTCTAGTAATACAATTCCTCTGCACTGTCTTGATGAAAGTACTAACTCTTACAGAGCAAATATCCACATGGGTAAACTTTGAATCTAGCATCTGTGACTATTTATGAAGGCAAATTTGAATGTTACCATATTTACTCTGCCTATAAAATATGCAAGCATAGTTGTTGAAAATACCTTTACAAATTCAAACAAATATTTGAAAGATTTTTTTTTCTTTCTTTGACTGTAGTTGGGGCAAGACTGGATCATTAGGCAGATGCCATTACATACAACAGCTGAGATCTTCCCCAGACTGCAGTCAGTCTCTCTGACCTTGGGCCCTCTGGCTGGATAATTTGTAAATGTGCTCCAGTCTAAGTTATCCATTACAGTAAAGAATCAAACTATTTATGGTGCCATCATGGCTGGCTTAAAGAACATTTCAATGTCAAACTAGTAAGGCTGTTACCCTGCTTAGAAGAGAACAGTGTTTTACCAGAAAGATAATGAGACACATTGTACTGAAAAGTGATCTTCACTAGAGAAAAATCTTCCTATCATTCTTTGACACCTGGTTTTGAATTGGGAAATTCCAAAATGTTTTACTTTACAGTGAACAGAGATCATGCTCTATGGTATCCTAGGAGCCTGCTAGTGAAATATTTCGTAGTGCAAGATTACCAAATTGAGACAATTGTCTCGAGAAGTGGTGCATACAAGACAAGAGGGAAAAGGGATGAAAAGGAATGTTTGCCAAAATGTGTTTAGACGGTGATGAAAGCCCAACACGTGTAAGAATCCTACTGTCTATGTGAGCAGATAAGCCCATGGGGTCCAGCCACCCCAGGTTTTCTGTTTGAAAATCACATCAGCAGTAACTCTGGTGCCATCCATGTGCAACGGGCTCCATGTGCAACAATCACAACATGTTCCAGATATTCCAGATGCTCACTGGACATGGTGAATGCAGAAAGGCTCAATGTCTCATACACAGTGAGTCCCATATGCCTGGGATAAACTGGTCTCATTGTGCCTGAGATGTGGGATGCCAGGTATGCTAGGTATCAAGAAATATGGTGGGTTACTATTCAAAGCTATGTCTAGAGTGTCAGAGTTGGCTGGTAGGAAGCTGTTGCAAAAATATTAACTAAAGAGAGTTCAAAATGGAAAATACTACATATGATTCCACAGATACTCCATGAAATTTTCATCTTCCCCTCCTCAGGACCACTGCCACTTTGTGTACTGGGGAGTGTGCACTGTAACTAGAAAGCCTGGAAAATGATCGCAAGTCAAAGATGGTTTTCATTATGACAATTTGCAGAAAACAAAGAACAGTAACCACAATAAGTGATTGTCATAGAAAATCCTGGTTTATTTTCAAAGCACACACTCCTATATATTGTTCCATAATACAGTTGCTATCAATTGCATATTGATGGGGAAATGGAGGAAACCAGAATTGAAGCAATCAAGTACAATTTTTTTAATGTTCTTCTGAGAATATCTATCAGCTTTGCTGTTTGCTTTTTAAAAGACTGTAGAATAATTTCAAGTGACAAAAGACTATATCCTAAGTTAGTATTAATACTGTACAGCAAACACATATTGCAGAAAGCAGACAACTGGAACAAAAAAGATACACTATCTCTGAAGTCCTTATGGCATAGTGATTGCTGCAAACATTGAGTAAACAGTAGCCAAGAATAGCCTTATCACATTGCAGAGCATTCTACTTTCTTTAATGATCCTTCATTGTCACTGTGCTTTTTGAATAGTCAATATTTTGTGGATAAGAGAGATACACTTGGAAAAGTCAACTAAAGGACAGTTGGAAGAAGTGGGTAATTTACCATAATTTTGCATGCTATTTTAAACAAATACAGTTTCACAATAATTAGATTTCCATATTTACTTGTTCTTCTCTCTCTCAGTGGTTGTCTCTCGCTTACTGCTGAGGCTTCACTGAGCTCTGTGTGTGGAGATATTTGTGCCTTCCTGAGCATCCAGTGATTAATATGTTCTTATTAAAATATTTCTGACTTACGAAGCCAACCACAGTCAATAGTCTGCCCAAGCACCCCTCAGTGCAAAATTGGAAGATTAACCTTACTTTCAGGTAAGAAACATGGAGACAATTTTAAAATACAAAAATAGATGCCTACTGATATTTTTAAAAAGCCTGAATCCAATCTGTAAAGCAGCTTAGTTGCCCAACTTCCATGGAAATAACCTGCAGAAATATCTTAGCAGCTCTCTGTCTTCCATCTTCCACATTCTCCAACTTCCAGGGAATTTGGTATCCCGACACCTTAGAAAATCCCAGTTGGCTTCTAGCATGACTTCGGGCTTAAAAATATCTCTGAAAAATTCAGCTATGCCTATTCCCACTTGTACAGCAAATAGCAGAATAAGACCTCAGTCCTCTCCTTACAGTCATTCATTGTTGTGGTGGGAGTGAAAGAAATGCCACTTATTTAAGGGAATGAGGCTTGGGTGGGCTCACAGCTGACTGACCAACAGCTGCAATTGCAAGGCAGCTACATATGGGCTGGCACGCAAGGCTCAAGTGGCAAGAATGGATCTTTCTCTAGCTGTATTATGCCTCCAAACATTTTGATAGGGGTTCCTCATTAGCCATTGACTGATTAATGGCATCTAATTAAAGCAGGGAACAGCAAGAAGAATGGAGTGGTGGAGGAATTAGATACTGCATAGTGTCCTGTCACACTGCTCACCTTGGATGTGCATTGGTTGGGGTGACTAATAACACAAACTCAGGAATTAACTCTCCCACTGATGCTATTGTCTCTGGCAGAAAGCTCACCTGCCACAAGGATCTATCCAATCTATACTGTTATTTAGTCAGCAACAACAGATGCTCATTCACATATCTCAGCAGAAGAAGATGGCTCCACTCAACAACAGCATTTGCATGACACCCCAGAAGGGTCATTTTGCTATCAGCTTCTGGTCCCCAGTGTTCCCTTATGTCTAGTGTTCTGTTGATTTGCATTTTCGTCTGTGTGTGTGTGTTTGTGTAACATTTAAGATAGATATTTGGCAACAACATCTCAAAGAAAGCAGCACCCCTTCAGGGAAAATGCGAAAGATCATTATTCAGACGAGGAAAATGGAAAATTGAGAGGAAACAAGTGATTTCTTCTCTTCTTGCCATGTCTCCCACACAAAAGCTGCCTGCCCAGCCATCCTGTCCCTTTGGCAGAGGAAGCGGGACTGCCAGCAGACAGTTTTTCCGCCATGGTAAATGTCACTGCTGTCCTTTGACCAGGCCCTCAGCTCCCCTCAACAGCTGGCTGCTGGCCCACCACACACAAAGGGCCTGCTCCATCCCTCACCTCCTCTGCCAGCCCCAGGAAGGTTTGGCTTGGCTGAAATCTGTGCAGTAAACCTGATGTGAGTGAGCCAGGAAGGAGGCTTAATATTATCAAATGACTTAAAATTATACTAGGCCTGGCATTTGGGGCTGCTGCATTGAGTGCCTCAGCTTCAAATTTCTCCGCATGTCTGAGATGGCTGTGTACCCCTGTGGCTGACAGATGGGATTTTTGTGGGTGATAGTCTGCCTGGCAAGACCCAGCTCATGACGAAAATTGCTTGAAGTCACACACCAATTCTTTGCTTTTAATAAAAATAATTCCTAGCCCAGGTGCTGGACTGAAGCTGGGGCACCAGGGATCTGACACATATGCTGAGCAGTACCCCACACCCTTCAAGTGTCCTTCTTGTCTGGGATGCTTTTTTTGGTGAGATGAAGCTTTGGAGACTGACAGCCTTCCACTGAGAAGCCATTGGGATAGGAAGGGATAAAACCTCCCACAGATTTTTTCTTGGAGAGGCACTTGCAGACCATGCTATTTAAGGAGCAGGGCTGGATTCCCCTGGGAGACCTGTTCGTCCATCCCACAGCCCTGCACTGTCCCTGAGAAACCTCTTGGTGTGCACCCCATGGATTACTGCCTGCCAGAGGGGGACAGGTTGGAAAGGTATTGTAAAGAACACAACTGGATTTTTCCTTCCCTCACAGCAGGACATGCCTGAGCATGGGAGAACTAGAAAAGGTGCAGAGATCAAGATGTGTGATTAGGTGTATGGGAAGGCAATGGTGTTAGTAAAGACTAAAAATGGCTAAGATTGCTGAGGCTGGTAAAGAGTCAAGGCAAGGGATGACTGAGATGTATAAATCCTAAAAGGGAGTAGCTGCCTCCTCCTGTCTCAGCACAGAACTAAGGACACCCTTTGAAATTAGCAGGCAGCAAGCTAAAAACAAATAGAGGAAGTCCTCTTTCACACAGTGGAAATTAAACTGTGGAACTTGTTGTTACAGGATGCTGCCAAGGACAAAGCCCAAGTGGATCCGAGGAGGGTTATACAAGGGCTACACCAGGGCTGACTATTAAACCTCATAGCCTGCCTCAGCTCAGCAAGTCCTAGAGGCACTGGCAGTCAGACACTGCCTCAGGAGAGGGGAAGGATCGCCCAAGAATGACCCGCATTTCCTACTCTCTTTCCTAAGCATTTCTGGGAATGTTAGGGAACTACTCGTACCAGACCAAGGTACAAGCTTCACTGTACTGGGGAGACAGAGCACAGGGTCACCTGCGCTATTGTTCTGATCCAGTCTGGCTGTTCCTTTGCATTCATGTAACAAATTAAGGGCATTGTCTTCTGAAGTGAACAGAGGCAGGTAAAGACACTTGAGAAAACATTACATTTGCCAAAAATACCTTTCAGGAGACTAAATGTGCTGTGAGTGATTTAGTCTGAATTCAGAAAATAATGTTGTTACCAAAGAAAATACGTGAAGAGAAGAACAGTGAAGTACCAGAACCACTCGTTTTGACTTTTTTCAATGATTATTTTTTTCCAGGAACATAAGCATGAGCTAAAATTTTGACCTTCTGAAGATTAATCATAACAAAAGAAGACTTCCATTACATTGAACATGGTCTGAGGAACAGGCTTGAGATCTTTCTTTTTCAGGTTGCTAAAAGAAGAGAGAAATTATAGTAAGAGCTCAAATGAATGTGAAGCCCAGAGACTCCTCTGAGGAAAAAGAGATATCAACAGCCCTTTTGTATTTCTATTTGTGAGCTCCCTTTTTGTGCTCAGAATTACAGTCATGTGTTTAAGCAACTAAACTTGCCCCATGTTTTTGGGATGCCTTTCAGAGGAATGATGCCCAACACTGAAAATGCTTTTGCTGAAATGGACTCCCAGCAAAACCCGGAATTGCCACCATGGGTGGTCCATTGCTGAAGCCTCCCCAGACACTGCCATGGGCACAGGAGGAGACTGGGTTAGCAGGGCTGCACATTGCTGGGCACCAGCAGGCAGGAGCAGGGCTGGCCAAGAAGCAGGAAACTCAGCAGCCTGGCACATGCTGAAGTAGAGACATCTTCACTCCCAGAAGTAGGGGATTGCAGGAATTGCCTCAGGAAGGTGAGGCTGCAGCCTTTTAGGCAGTGACAAACAGTGCCATATGGGTGACTAACCCACTAGGAGACAGTGGGAACAGCTGGGGGCCAGCAAGTGTCTTCTGAGGGCCTGCAGGCCTACACTGCAGATCTGAGCATCTAGAGAGAAATCCCCATCTTTTCTTTGAAACCATAGAGAGGAGACTGACCCCTTACCCTTTGGTGTGAAAGAAGGAAGGTGATAATTCAATCCTCCAGGCAAAAGATGAGTGGAAGGCAATATGCATCCACACCAGAAAACCTCCTGAAAATATTACATTCCCATCACCAAAATTATCAGCCAACACAGAGCTGTCAGAGCTAGAAGTACCTCCAGGGTTTCCAACCCTAGTTAACAGCTGGCTGAAACAATGACATAACCAACAGGGAGTGAATCGCATTAGTGGTCATATCCTGAGAAGAAGAACCGGAAGCAAGAAGTATCCTACTCAACTATAAACTACTCATAACAGCACTCTGAAAGAGCATTTACAAACACACTGCAGTTCAAAGCTGGATGTATTATTTCAAAGGAACTGAGGAAACCAAAACAAGGAAAGAAATTACATTGACAAGTGGGTTTTAATATAATAATGCTTTTGTCAAGCCTATGAAGTACCTGTTGGTACCATCCATTATCCATTGGAGAGGAGGGGATAGGGTAAACTAGTGAAATGGTGGAACAATCCAGATTTACACCAGCTAGCAATGTCATTTCACTGGAAAAGCCAGAAAAGTCACAAGTTTAGCTAGGTAATGATGTGGAGCCTTGTTTAATCACATTAAGACCAAAGGGATCCTTCCGTTGACTGCAGGAGGCAATAAATCAGGCCAGCAGTTAAGAAAATGAGCTACAGCATCTTCAGCATTTGTTAGTCACCACCAGGCAAATGAACTTTCTCTTCCCCCTTGAAACCAGAGCACAGTGCTGAGTGCTCTGGCTGTCATCCAGCAGGGCACTCTGACAAGGCCAATTCAGCCAAAGTCCACAGAGCGACTCAGGTGTTTAATGGTAAGCACATGCTTAAATGTGTTGCTGGATTAAGGCCAAGAGGGTTAGCACCTTACAGCTTGTAGCTCTTTGGATCCGAAGGACAGTTTTGCGATATACTATGTGGATGGCAGTTTCTCAGCCCATGGGTCACTGGTGGTCCCTGAGATACAGGGAGGTCATGTGCAAAATGTCATCTCCTGTGGCTCTGTTTTGAGCTGTGCTCAGGGTTTCCTATACACACAGAATGGGATAGCAAGCAAGAGAAAACCAGAGAAGTTTAACCTGGTTTTGTTTATTTGTTTGTAAAGAAGAGGCATGTGGCAACACAGTGCTAAATGATCCAAATTTTCTCAGTGAGAGGGAGGTTTGTCCTTGGATTACAATTTTTCAGGCATTTCTGTTATCACAAGTAATTAAAATCAAATTGTAAATAAATTCCTGTTGACTGACTAGTTGCATGCTGGTCAAATTTCTGGGGGATGTTTCTGTAAAAGAAAGAAGAAGGAAGCCTTGCTGGATTGTGAAAGCAAGTGAAAAAAAAATCAGAATTATTCCTTCTGCTCCCAGAATAGCAACCAAAATTAGACCATGACCTTTCCAGAGTGATGTGTATAATTAAGGAAATCAAAGCTACTGTTATATCTCCAAGGAAAAAAAATAAAAAAATGTTTTGATCACATTTACTTCTTTTTATAAACCATGAAAGCCAGGATATTCAGTGTTTAGACTGATGCTCCCTCTGCAAAAGAGGAAATGCACTGCTGAGCATAAAAAGGAATATGGGGGGGTGGGAAAAACCCCTGAATGAAATATCAGCTTCAATATACACTTGTGATGTCTTGGCTTTCGTAGTATTAAAATATAGAGGTTATTTTCACCTCCTCTGCTGCCTCATGAATTCCCTCAGGGATTGTGGTTTGAGCTTCAAACAGAGAAAAAGAAAAAATTCTTTTTTATCATGGAAGCTGATAATATGGGCAGAGACAAGAAAAGCTCCTTTTGTTCTGAGCTTTCAGGCCTCAGAGCATATTTCATTTCATGCAGATATGTACTTAAACCTCTTACAAACCAATGGCATACATTCTATTTACCTTTTTTAAAGTGTATTTTGATTTTAATATTACACATTATTTTAATTTCTGGTATAGAAAAAAAGTTGTTTTTATTTAGAGAATGTTATTTCTGCCCTCTGTTACATGTTATTTATTGAAGTTTAAGCTGTTACTGTCTCTTACATAAATCCTTCTTAACATGTGGATTATTGATCCTATAATCCATAATAATATTTTCTATTCTGTCATCCAGCTGCCAGCCATACACATTAAAAATACACGTGCTAAAATTTGTTGTGAGGTTATACTCAGAAACAAACCCCAACAATTAACATGGTCAGTGAACAGTATTTCTAAATAGACATTGTAATTTCTCTCTAAAAATGTCTAAAGATACTGCACTATATTACTGGATTTATGATCTCTTAAACTTCAGTTTTAAAAACAAAACACTTCTTCAGTCATGCAGACACCCTTAAAGATTAAGCTTGTTTCCATTTTGTACTTGCAATACCATTTCAAATTAGTTTCTTTTCACACTTTCGAGGAAAGTGCTTCTTTGGCTCAGGTGACTTGGAAGGGCTCAACCAAAACTGTAGTGTTAGACTAAACAGACAAGTTTTAGCAGGTCTTCAGATTCTGCACCTGGCACTCAATCTCTGCCATGGGCAAGAGATACAAGCCTGGATATATAGTGCCCTGATTTTGAGGCTAGCTTATGATGCTACCACCTGCCCAATTTTGTATTCCTCCAGAGCAGGTCTGGAAGACACCCTTGATCTGGCCATGAGAGCAAATTTTGCCATTGGAGAGGATATTGCCTATCAGAGGGCTGCTGCTGCCCCTGCAGGGTCACCTGTGGGAGGTTAGGTATCTCTCGGTTCAAACGCAGTGTCCCTGCCGGTTTAATGGAGTGGTGCAACCTGCACATCTGATTTTCAGTTTGATCCCAAATCTGGACTTTTTTGCAAGTGCTGGCTAAATGTGAAGTCATCATAAGACTGAGTAGAATTCAGGTTTTGGCAGTAAGGCTGCATAAGATTTTAGCTTCACAGAGATGTGAAGGGCGTGCTAAGCCATCACCTAACATCACGTCCAGCTGTGATGCTGAAAGCATACATCTGAGCAGGAGTCGGGGCACCACCTAGCATCATGCTCTTTCCTCTGCTTCCAGTGCTCTTAGAGTTAAAAACAACCCATGAGCTCAGGAAAGAAATCAAGCCATCCCAGTGACCATAGGCTAGCAGAGAGGTTGTTGTTCATTTGCAATAAATCTGGGAACTGGGTAATTTTTTAAAGCCTGAGCTGTTGCAAGGCTGCACATCCCCTGTGCCTGGGCTTTGCAGGTTCCCTCCTCACCCTGCTAACCTGCAGGGGAAGCGCTGCAGGAGCATGATGACCCCTGCACCGGCAGGTTTAGTTTGTGCCCTGTTGCCCACTGCTGGGCACAGTTTGGGGTAAGCAGGACCCCAAATGCTCCAGGAGGGCCAGCCTGGGAGCTCCCAGCAGGGCACAGCTCCTCTGCTCAGCAAAGCAGAGTCTTGTGTCAGGGAAAAGCAGACAAGCGTTTCTGAGAGCAATTTCTCTTGGGTTTCTTCTGAGGAAGCACGGATAACTAATTTGAAAGATGCAGTCAAGGCTTTAGTAAACAACCAACTCAAATTCCAATAGTAGGTAAAATTGAAGAGACAACATGAGTCAGCATGAAATACATTCAAGTTTAGAACACTTTCATATCCCCGTCTTATCTGTAGCAACATGCAGCTGTTGGTAATGCCTGACTTATACACATTATATTTTATTGCCATAGTTGTTCCAGTAAGCGCCTCATAAATCATTTGTGGTTGGGGAAAGTCCCTAAAATAACTTCCACCCTGGAAAAGATCCAAACAAGGTACCCATTCCTGCAGGTACAGAGGTAATTTCTTCTGGCAAACTTGAATAGCTGGTTAGGTAGGTCCTGCCCCTGGCAATCAAATTCCCTCTTCAGAGGCTGTTTTTCCTCACCTGCACAGCACCTACAGCTCTCAGCAGTTTCCAAGCCAATGGCTGTTGTCCCACCATCCCTACACTCCTACAGTGTGCGTCAGATCAGGGATGGGGCAGATGAGACAAACTACAAAATTTATCTGCAAAAGTTTCAGACTGTTAATTTTCAGTTATACTGTGAAGTTCTTTCATCTTTTTCCATAGGGCACGAGGATATGTCTTCACAGCAAATGTATGTGCTGGCTTACTCACATTTTGTAACTTTTTAGTCCATCAGTTTCAGCCCTATTGATGGGATGGAGTTTGATAGGATAATAATCTTAAATATGTTAATTTTCAAAAAGTTTCAAGAACAGGCATAGAAGACAGACTCTGTCAGTTCCTGTACAGTTAGAAACGCTATGGTTAGAAATTGTACTGCATTAGATATATGAGACACAAAGCCTTGGGAAACCAGGCATCATTAGTCCTGCTGCTCAAAGACTTGGGCATTTGGGAAAGGGACACTGCGGAACAGGCTTACGCAGGGATGTTCACTGACTTGGGTTGATTATGTCAGGAGACTGGCTCTGCTTGTGACAATTGAGGCAGAGGCAGCTGATTTAGCACCTTAACATACTATTCCGATTAGTGAGAAAATTAATACTTGTAAAGAACATGTAGTGTTCCTAGTGGGGACTTTTGTACATCTACATAAACACTGTGAAGCATTTTAAATCTAAAATACATGTATATTAGAGAGACCATAATCCCGCTTCTCATTCATAATAACATATCTATATATCCCCCTTAGACATGTAACCATGTTTTCCCTGCCAAATCCTTCCCTGTACTAGTGGATCAATTAGTATTATTTCTGAACTTTCCCCATCCATATTCTTTCATTTTTAAAATATCACATAAGAGGAAATAAATCACATAAGCCCCCCATTCACCATGGTTGTATCATGATAGTTATGTTGCTATGGAAACAGCTGTGTGAAGAGACTATGATGCTCTTGGTGATCTGCATTTTATCCCAGATTTCCAATTATGTCATCAGACTGGATTTGCAGTGGCATAAACTGACATAACCACAAGGAAATTATGTAATTTATAACAGGTGAAAATATGAACTGGCAATTATTTGTGAAAAGAAAACCAAAACCCCAAATAATTTACATGGTGGGGAAACTGAATCTAATACTGCTGCTGCCCCATGCGTATTGGAAAGGTTGGGTTAAGTTCTGCTTGAGTCGCCCTGAAATAATTTTTGTTTCCTAATGAGTCCTAATACTCAAGGGAACAGCTGGGAAGCACACAATCCCTGATTTAGGCTGAGTTTAACAGGGTAGGCTACTAAATGCAGTGCATTTTGCAGTGAAGCATTTCCCATGGCATTGTTCACCATTGCCAGTGTCCTCTCAACCTTCTCAAAGGTACTCCAGGTATGGTTTGTTTTTATCTCCCTGTTTCTGCTGGTGTCATGTGCTAAGTCACAACCGTCAAAGTTATACAGCAGTAATGTATCTGCAAAATATATTACAATGTTTTGTGTAGTAGGTTTTTTTTGTACTGACAGAACAGTTGCATCTGATGTACAGCACAATGTCTCAAGGAAAGATGGCCTCCCCTTTGCTTCATTTCAATAAACTGCACAGCCTTTGTGGAAGCAAAGTTCCCTCAACATCACAAATTAAAAACAATTCATATGTAGAAAATCATCAAGGATATAAATAAAATTGAGAAATGTGATGGAACTATTAAGAGGTTAAAAGTAAAATGTAAAGAGTAAGAGATAGGGCATAAAATTTGGTTTTGATCACATATATGATCTAGGCTTGTTAATAAAGCAACCTATTAGTGACATCAGCAGGAGCCCTTCAAAACAGATGAAAATTCACCACTTCTCATATGAATCATGCTATCAGTTCCTCTTTAGGAAGAGTTCAGCAATGTTATTAAAAATATCATTAAAAAATCACACTGGTATGTTCTAAAGCCATAGCTCAGTATTTTCAAAGCTGAGCTCCCCGAGTGAGAAACCTGAAGCAGAAGTGCTTCATCTTCAGTCTCCTGGCCCCATCTGCTCTCTTGCCCATACATCTCAGAGCCCAGGCCATGGGTCAACTAGAGAGCAGGACAAGGGATCAGGCTGGAGGATCAGTCTGTGTGAGTCTACTTAGCATCTTAGCTCATCATTGCTCTGTGGGCATGGGATTGCTCTGAGGAGGACTGGTTGGCTCAGCAGATCCAGCAAAAGTAGGGAGCTTTGTGCAAAATGCATGTATACTTTCAGGTCTTTTGAAATAGCATTCTAAGTTGAATACAGTTGTAGGTATATAGTACCATGATCTGAGTTTCAATACACTGATATAATTGTAAGCCCATACTTTACAGCAGCCAATCCTGTCTGTGTCTAGTGAGTCCTGCTCAAACAGGTGCCTCAGGCCTGCAGTCAGACCCTGAGGATTAACTCAAGTTCAATAAGTGCAGGGTGGTTCCACCTACACCTATGAGTAAAACAGTCAGTCCCGAAAAACTTAATACACAGAGGTTCTTCAGAAGGCAATGGTAACTAAGGGACACCAAATAGAGTTGGCTCCAATGGTGTCACTTGCAAGAAATAACCTTTTACCAATTAAACTCGAAATACTGAAAGTTTTAAAACAAAGGAACTAGTTTTCCTACCCTGCTTACTCAACAAAACACGCTTTTGTCACACCTTGCTGTAAATTATGTCTAGATTAAGTGCATGCCATTATTTTGCAAATATTTCTTTAAAAAAGAGATCAAGGAATGGGAGAGTAAGGAAGAATAAGCAGGAATTGAAAATGAGGAAAGAAACTGTGGCTTTGCCTTGTTCTGCTGCATTAGCAAAAAAAACAAGTGAGACAGGAGTTTCTAGTGTACTGTATTACATATCATTTGCTACTGTGTCTGATAAGTATGGCAATCACAACAATAGTCCCTCTGTGTCATTTAGACTGGACAGGGACTGGTAGGAACAGGGAGGAGACAAATTGTTTGTGAGCCAAAGTGAACATGGTGCTAGTGCTACAAATTTGTAATTGAAGTTGCCCAAATGAGTCAAGATCCTCTCAGATTCTGCAGACCTCTTTGCTTTCTGTACAGATTTCTTTCCTGACTGCGAACAAAATGTTTTCTTTCAGTGCTGACGTTGTGGTGACTCCCACCACAGACATGTAATTTCTCCATGAAACTCGTGATTGTAGGAACATGGGGTACTAGCAGAAGACTCCAGAAGGTTATGGGAAGAGTGTTTCACATTTGACTTGCTTGATTTATTTCCAGCAGTAGCAGTAGAGTTCTTTCTCCTCTCCATTACAATCTTGTGAATTCAATTTCAATTGCTTTTTATTAATAATGTAAATAAGGTAACTAATTTTCCTCATGGTCCTGGTCGAGAGTTCAAATTCACATAAGCAGAGCCTTGTGTTTGGGGAGATTGCATTTCAGTGAATCTACAAAAAATAATCCATATTTTCTTGTGAGGAACTGACTGTAGGACTGGAGATTGGCTTTGTATTTCGGATATCATCAGTCTTGTTTAGTCTGAGATTCAGATATAATAGAATCTTTTTTACAGGTTCATCACCTTCAGATGAATTAAATAGGAATTATAAGATGTCCAAAATCTTAAATTTTATTAAATTCACAGTATGTCTGCAGAACATATTTACATTACTCAAGGGCAATTAAGATAACGATAATGGAAGCTGGATAGTCTGCTACTTTTACTAGGCTTACTTTAGTTTTGAATCAGCACTATTCTTACCAAATATGGCATCTTAATCCCAACATTTCAAGTATATATTTGAAGGAAAGAAGTAATCCCCATTAATCTTTGGAACGCACAAAAAACACATGAGCAAAATGTTAGAAGGGCTAGGAAACATAATTTTCATCCTGTCTTTTCTGTAGACACTAGGATGATCCTTCCTTCTCACTGACACTGTTGGATGAACTCTTTGCAAAAGGGCATTTCTGTTTCAGTAGCGACTGAGTGATATGGCCAAGCATGACAGTTTACTGCTTGCCAAGTTCGTATTTTCAGCTCAGTAGAGAATAAGAAAATCCTTTCTTATCAGCTAAGGTTCTCAAAATATTTATTGTTTTCAAAATTCAACCAGCATGATCCATGTTGAAGCCATACACTAATTAAAAGATAAGTGAAATCATCCACCTGCAAAATTTTCACCAAAACTGCAAATGAGGAAAACACTTGTCTGATATGTGCTGGCACAAAACAGCTGCTAGAGTGCTCCCTTCTTTCTGATGCTAACACATTTTAGTATTCCTGCCAACTGCAGAGTAATCTCAAGGGCACCTTTTAAAAACAACAAAAACATGTAAAAATTAGTGGTAAAAATACTCTTCTGGAAGAAAAAAAAATGTTACTATTGCTGGAAAGGGTTGGTTTGGTTACCTTTTCTAATCACATTTTTAAAAGGAATTAATGGTCTAGGGATTTAAAGGGAAACAAAAATAGGGTTGCATGTGCTCACAGTATGGCGTATTTTGCCATCTCAAAGGTTCCCAAACAGTTGGTCCACAGAGACTTGACAGGTCACATAGTTTTAACGCTTCCTTCTGTCTCCTACTGCTAAATCTCATTTGTAATAGCTAAAAATACACATCTTGTTTTCCCAGTATAGCTTTCCCATGTAAACGGACTTGCTGCTGTTATCCCAGGGCATGGTGATGTTCTGCAGGATTTTGAATGGGAGGGAGGACAGACTATGTAATTGCTGACTGGAAGAGAGACAGTTTCTGAATGGAAGGGGAGGATTTCCCTGAGATAATGCTTTTATTCAGCTGGAAAAATATCAAGGACCCTATGAGTAAATAGTATTCAAAGTGTTTTCAGGCACCTCTGTGAAAACAAATCACGCTATCTGGCCAGGGAGTTGGGCTAGGCAGTTTTCCTGGCAGGCAAGAAAGGGCTGAGGTCTCTTACATTGGGCAACCATCGGTTAAAAAATTGAAGCAAGCCAGAGAATTATAAGCCCTTACAGAACACCTCAGGGAATGCCATTCCCTAGAAGGGATATTTAAAGTATCTGCTTTAATCAGTCCATTCTTATTTTGAAATATTTTGAGGACATAAGTATCTTGTTCCAATAAAACACACCAGTGACTCTGAAAGATGCTTCCAGTGACACATGCTATTTTTAGCACACAATTTTGATTTAACTTGTTATTGTTTATAATGACCTTAGGCTTTCCAAAGCACACCCCAGGCCTTTGGCAAAACTATTTGCATGCACAGAAATTTCTATAAGAATAATGTCTGTTTCTCTCCATGAAGATTTGGTGCTGTCCTTTGCAAGAGTGTTTCTGGGGAAACAGTGACTTTTAGTCACAGAGAATCACAGAATCATTTAGGTTGGAAAAGATCATCAAGTCCAACCTTTCACCTAGCACTGCCAAGTCCACCGCTACACCAGGTACACCATTACACTATGTACCTAAGCACCACATCCACAGGTCTTTTAAATACCTCCAGGGATGGTGACTCCACCGCTTCCCTGGGCAGCCTGTTCCAACAGAATTAACCTGTTAGCAATTCAGACTGGATGGCTCTTTCATTCAGTCCATCTGTTAACAAAGTCCTTCAGATGTATAATTTATCTACACATGTATTTCAAGCAAAACAAAATGACATATTAGACATCCCTGACAATTATTTTCCTTGAAAGTGATTTTTCATTTAACATTCCCCAAAAGAATTACATTTGGTCAGTTCCCTAGAAACAGTGGTTTAAATAGATTTATTAATATCTCTTAACTTCAGTTAATTTATACAAAAATATCTAGATTTCTAAAGAAAGTTCTCTCTCAGGAGTTAGGCTGATTACACTTTAAAGCATTTATTTTATTAACCAAGCAGCATGTGTGGAAGGAAATAAAATGTAATAGCTTACTGCTAAGCATGGAGTCGATAGAGATTGAGTGAACATGAAAATGAAGTTGTATCCATGCATTCAGTGGAGGAAAGTAACCAGGATTCAAGTGAACTAGAAACTGGCAGTCAAGGAAAAGTCAATCTGTGTGAACCCATCAGCATGAGACTTCCAAATAAGGACAGTTAGCAGAATGAATTGCATTAGTCTTTCATCTCATCTAGATAGCTTTCATTATTAAGCAAAGACTCATTAGCTTCTTACTACAAGCACAGTATCAATCACTTGTGCCAAGGAATTGGATTAAGGACACTTACAAACTCCTTGGTTTGCACCCAATGTTTGTCAATGCACTCTGAGTAGGTGCAGTGAGGAGCAGGAAAAATTTACAGCTTACCCAAAGAATTCTCAGTGTTTCAGGCCTATGAAAACAACATTTTCTCTGCAAGACAGCATTATCATTTTTGTAAATGTTATTTTTAAAAGCAGTATACTAAAAATAACACAGTACAGCTTAGTAGCAGACTACTCATTTTAGTTCCTGTATAAATGTCATACACTTTTCCAAATTAGAGAAATTTTTGTCATCCCAGAATAACTCAAAAGATAGTTTGAGCTTATTTTGAGACAGGTATATGAAAATGATCTGACTCTAGATTTAAAAGCTAGAAGTCCAGAATTTGACCAGATATAGTCCAGTGTTACAAATGTTACAATTTTTTTATACTGACTCCTTGCAGCTAAATATGCAGATTTAGGCCTTAATGAAGACTGCAGAAACCAATGGAAGCTTTTCCACTGGACATGTTCCTAAGGCTTTGAAGAATTTAGAGTGTGAGTAGAATCAGATAAAAGGATATGGATGCTGGATTAGGCAAGCAGCAGATTACAAAGCAGCATTAGCATTTGCCCTTTGCAAAGGTTAAATTATGTTCCTATCTTAAATATTGCATTGCCTATTCATGCTCCCATGGGGGCTATCCATTTAGAGATTTTAGCTGAAAATGGCAAGAGGACCAGAATACTGTCAGAATGAATTTTTAATTTTTTTCCTTATAATATGCTAGAACTTCAGGGCAGATGTTATGAGAAATAAGTAGCTCAGAGAGTTGTTGAAGACTCATATGTCATACACGGTCCTGGAACAAAGAAGAATACTCCATCAAATAATAAAGTAATTTAAAACTAAATGGAAGTGATATTAAACTCTCCAAATTTCATGCAACTTGTACCTTGCTCAGTGCCAGTACAAAGACAGTGCTCAGAGCAGCTTCAGTGACCAGTTTTCTAGAGTGCACAAATCTTTAAAGAGCAACTAATTTCTTTGTGCATTTTCTTTCTTAAGCCACTGCAAAAGCAATTGAAACAAAATGTTCCTGATCTTGTTTGTTTTAATGTGAAACTCAGATGAAGTTTTGGGTTATCTGGAGAGGGAGTCCTCCTATCTCATACTAGACATCTGCCATGTGGATATATGAACTAGTCACCCTAGACTCTGTCTGTAGTCAGAAGCAAAATATGAGCTCTTCATCTAACCACTTTCGGACAGATACTGTAGGATTCATTGTATAACACTACGGAGGTGTCTGCTTCTTTCCATTGGTCTCTCAAGAGAGTAGAGGCACCCAGCTCCTTTGTTGACACCTAGACTGCGAGATGGTCACATTGTGTCAGAGGAATCCTAAACCACACTGTTATACTCTCCCATTAATAGCTTTAAGACCTCAGCTCTTTCTTGACCTCACACAAGAATCACTTTCCTCGTGATTCAAAACAAGTGAATTTTCCTATAAAGTCCAATTTTTCAGCTAGTCTGAATTAGCAAAGATTTACAGAATAAAAATAATCCCACCCACCTGCTTTTATGGGCCACTTGTCCTTTTTTATATCTTCAACCATACGTAAAATTTCTTGTGCAAAAATGAGGAAAAATAAAGGAAGACAGTGTGCGGATGCAGCTAAGCATGGACTTGTAACCTCTGGAGAACCAAGGAGAAGGAGATACAGTCAGGCATAGAGTGTGAATTACCTGCCAGAAATATCTTCAACTCTCACTCACAATAAATACTCATACGTATCACGAATATGTGGTGAATTCCCTGAATGGTAGATTCTGTTCTACTACATAGTAGAATTCCCTTCTACCATGCCATCACTGAAAAAGAATACTATTGAATGTTTCTAGATGACTCCTATAATCCCTTTGCAAGGATTCAGAGTAGGAATTTCACAGTATACAGTTGGACATCAAAAGAAGCATCCAGAGTATAGATTCCCAGAAATGGCCATTTATGCTCTTACAAGAAACATGGCTGGAACAAGCATAACTGGATGCAAGAAATCACATGCAGATAGCAGTCTGGAAACAACTGGGGAAAAAAAAAAAGCATAAGGGAAAACAAAACCATATTTTGGCACTCAACTATTTCATTGCAGAGACATTCTTTAAGCTTGCATGCGAAAGCAGTAGTATTATGCAATCAAAGTAATATGTTCAGATAGCCAGTTTTGCCTGTTTTATTATACAGTTACAAACTTTTTATCGTGACTGCTTTAAGCTCTTAGAGTAGGCCACTACATATATTCTCACTGTGGATGTATGGTAAGAAATAGTTATAAAAAAAATATTCTATGCTACCATTATAAAACTATGTTTTGAGAGGCAAAGTAACACTTTTTTATGATAAATAAGTACTTTATAGGTACATGAGAGAAGAATATCTGTAATTAACATTGTCATTGCAAAATAATACAGATAGTGGAACTACAAAGCAAATCAATTTTTTTTCTACCATAATGGAATAGCTACTGAATTGAAAGGCCAAACTGGACTAGATATAATTAAAAACCAAGGAGAAGATAAAAATAAAATTAGCAGTGTGCTTAATAAAAACATTTGGTAATAAAATTACTCTGTGTAAGGTGGCTGTCAGGTGCCCCCAAAGCTGTCCCTCCTCTAGGTTGACGCAGCGGCAGCTTCACCAGCAACTCCTCCTGGGGTAAGTGCTCCAGCCCCACTGCCTTGGAGGCCCTCCTCTGAGCTCCCATCAGTTTGTCCATGTCTCTCCTGCATTGGGAGCCCAAAACTGGATGCAATACTCTAGGGGCAGTCTTACCAGTGCTGCACAGAGGAAATAAATTGCTTCCTTGATCTACTGAATGTACTTACGTTGATACAGCCAAGGATGCTGTTAGCCTTCATCATGTCCAGGGCTCCCTCGTGGATCATGTTTGGAATAAAAAGCACCAGAACACCCAGGTCCTATCCAGAGGAGCTGCTCCCTGGCCTAGCCCATATCACTGCAGTGGATTAGTGCAGGGCTCTGCATTTGTCCTGGCCAAACATCATAAGACTCCTGTTGGCACATTCTTGGTGCTGGTCTGTGTTCCTCTGGACAGCCACCCTTTTCTCAAGTGTATTGACACGTCACACCACTCTGTCTTCATCACCACAGAAACTGAGGGTGCACATCATCATGTCCTCCAGGTCACTGCTAAATGTATTAAACATCACTAATAGATCCCAAGACAGACCCCTGAGGAACTCTACTTGTAACCAGTTTCCAGGTGGAGCATGAACCATTAACCACCACCCTCTGAGCCGTCATGCAACCATTTTTCCAAACATCTAGTAGTCTGCTCAATTACTGCTGTTATAATTACTATCCTCTTCAACAAACCACCCCCTTCTGTGTTTTCACGACCACCATTGCAGATCTGAATAAAAAAATAAAGATTTGCCATTATTTTTTACAATTAGTAACACCCTATAAAAAACACAGCTGTACTGTCAGACACTGAACAGTAATTTATTCTCCCTTCAGCAGCAGACCCATTCACCAACCTTTCTTTGCTGAATTCTCACAGATATAGCTCACTGATGCTTTTAGCCAGAAGTTAAGCCAGTTTAAGACATTCTTGCCTACTTTCCTACTGCCTCTCAACTTCATTACGATGACTTACTGCCCCTTGGCTGTGCTGGCACTGACCTTGGTGCGACCAACTGAGGAAGCAGTAGGAGTAGTGTGGAGATGGGACCTAGGATGAAGGTGGGACAGGAAGGTGGGCATGTCTGGAAGTGGCATTCCACAAGAGAAAAATGTACCATTGAATATTACATACTAGCCTTACTTCCAGCTTACCTTAAACAAAACCAGACAAACAAACACAGTGTCTATAGGGCATTTTTCAGCTCCCAGGATTGTTTTGCAAACCTTACCTGGTGTCAGTAACAGTAAATATGAAACTCCATCCTGATTTTTCTGATCCCTGCAGCATCCCTCCAGTAGCATTCAGGTCAAAATGAAATACAAGTGCTGGAAAGCCCTTCAAGTTTGAGCTTCTTTTCACAGAAAACTCCCCAAAACAAGCGTTATTCAAGATCCTGAGCAGGACATTGAATAGTGAAGCTGACGAACACACAAAAAAACCATGACATCATCCAACACTTGTATTTGTTCAACTCTCTCTGAGGGAACATTTGTGTTTTTTCAATAGTAAGGGTGCCATGACTCTCAGGAGGAACAGAAGCTGCTCTCTCAGCAACCAGAAACTGAGGTTCATTTCTACTCTTCAGAAATGCCCTTTCAGTTCCTGATGGTGGTTATATGCCAAAAGGGTCCAGCAGGCCTTTTTGGAAACTGTCACTGGTGTTCAAGGAATGTTGGAGCATTTCCTTTGAAAATGAAATGAAATGAAAAGAAATGCCTCTTTCCAGTTCTTGAAACTGCTAAATGATCTCTGCCAGCAATGATTTATACCTAGAGCTTATAAAAGTATTCTGAGTCACAAACCACTTTCCATCCCATCAGACCAAATTGGACCCAGAAGGAATGATCCTGTACTGTGGCTATGCATTCTGGAGAAAAGTCTAAGACAAAGAGATAATATTACACTATTTTCTCAAGCAGCCTATTCCCCTGTATGCTCAAACATTTTCAGATTAAGTCCTCTTGGGTTTGAAGTTTTAAGAAGCAAGGGTTGTCTACCTGAATGTATCTTTCAGATGACTCAGAGGGACACTTTCAAGTCCATATCTTTTCTTTTAATTGTATACACATTTTTCATCAAAATGTAACTTTTAATAATGTATGTTAGTGGAATAATTATGACCTTTCTTAAGGATAAAGAGACTTAGGGGAGACGTTGTTCACTGAGAAATTAAGAACCTTCAACGCTTGTTCCAGAAGGGTTTATTCATGGCCTGAATCTAAAGTTTATTGTAAGAGAGACCTGTTACAATGTTAAAACGTGAAAGTGGAAGGACTCCCAATAATGGAAAGATCAGAATCAGAAACTGATGAAGATAAATTAAGATTAAGCTGGATGTGGATACACTTTCTATACAAAAAATGGCATCATTTTCCTTACAGTAATTCATAAGATATAATGCAAAATTAAACCATTTTTGAGTGATATGGAAATGTTCTGCTTTATGCATACAAAGAAAATACAGTTTTGTGTGTCCAATGAGTTGCTGAGTAACTTTTGCATACTACTCCAAATGCTAGAGATGGAAACAGAAATATCACACCGAAAATGTGTGCAAAGGGAATTTCGCTCAGTCACAACCACTGGGTTACAAGCAGTAGGTTTGCCCAGTCAAACTGCTTGACAGGAGTCGAGCACCACTACTGGAGATGAGCCATTAACTTCCTTAATACATAAATCCATGATCCCATCGAGGAGAGGAGAGGAGAGGAGAGGAGAGGAGAGGAGAGGAGGAGGAGAGGAGGAGGAGAGGAGGAGGAGAGGAGGAGAGGGGAGGAGGCAGAAATTGGTTTCATGCCACCAATCTATCAACTCAGAGAATGCAGATTAACACTAACATACTATCCATCCTTTTTTGCACCCCCCTAGTAAGGAGCAGAACAAGCGGTTTGTTACATATTTTAGGGTGAACAGAGAAAAAAGTGAGTTTGAAAGAACAAAGGAATATCTCAGATAATTCAGATGGCTTTAAAAAAATAAAAAAGCAAGCAACAATATACTGCTCAATTATAGCAGTAAATATGGCTGTGGAGGCTGACATCTCTGCATCACACCTGTAACTACTACAAGAAGCACTTACAAAGAGCTAGGAAAATGCTTCCACATATAACAGTAGTTTATTAAAGTCCATCTGGTGGTGAGCCAGCAAGAGGGAGTGTCAGTATGTGCCTAGAGAAAGTGATTAAAACATAAACAGGATGTGATGGAGGAGTTGAATAATCTAAAGAAATCATATTAATGCAGAGTTTCATTAGTTAGCTTTTCTAGTAGAGCAGCTATATTTTGTTTGGTGCCAGCTGCTGTATCCTCTCCAGCCCAAACATACCCCGATATTTAATTGTAAGACTTTTAAGGCATAAATAATGTTTACTAACTGATTGAGACCAAGGGGCACAAATTAGATATCTAAGGTCTCTGTGGCCACCCCAAAGAGGATAGGAGGCCACTAACACCTGACAACATGGGCTGTGCTCCCGCACTGGTTGCTGCATGTGTGTATATACAGCTCTATAGATTCTCTCCCCTGCTTTCTTCATATAGACTGAGGCAACATCAACCAGATCTTCTTGAAGAGGTCCTAACTACCCAAGCACATGTGCAATACCACCTGACTTTTCCAAATGCTCAAACAAGATAGCACAGAAACCAGCTACCTGTCATATGGTAAGCTATACCAATAACTGCCCATTGGAGACAAAGCAGAATCTTCATTTTTCACATAAACAGCCCTCAAAAATTAACATTAGCTTTCATGATCACCATTTTTGCAGCTTTTGCTATCCAACATCTCCACAGATCCCATTTCTTGCGCCACTAGCCTTCGCCAACTGTCTCATGGCACCCTTAAAAGAATAATCATCCCTCATGCTTATCTGCCCAGAACTGTCTTTTTGTGCCTTTAAGCCCTGTCTTGAACTCTTACTCAGTTCTTAGCCATCATCTGCATGGAAAAAATGTTTAATTCTCCTTCCCTCTCCCTCTCCCTCTCCCTCTCCCTCTCCTCGATAACAGTATTCCAAAAGTTTTCAGAAGAATGTTAGCTATCTTCAATCAAACTAAAACCTATCAACATGGTCACATGTTGTCACTGAAGGAGGTATCCTTGTTGCTTAATGGAGATGCGTGCTCTCACCTCTTCCCTTTTCCTGTGTTCTGCTGTTGTACATTTTGTCAAAAATCTATCTCTCTTCTGGCTTTATGGTGTCCCAGTGATGCTACTTTGGCATGTTGATCACCCTGGCTGGCATCTGCACCTGCATCCTGTCTGTTTTTAGAGACAGATGCAAGGAAAATGGTTTTCATAAAGCAGTGCTTACATCTGGGTCTAGGCGGCTTATAACAGCAGCAGCAAACATCTGTCACCAGCACTTTAAAGTGTGTGTGTTGCCTCAGATGAAAAGTTGAAAGATTGTCTAGACTTCAATAAGTCCACTACATTAACAGTAAAATATTCTAGTAATTAAAAGCATTTCCAGAGAGGAAAGACTACAGCAAATGTCTTCTACTGAGTCACTTTTCATTCTTTTCCACTTTGATTCAGCTGAGTGTAGCCAAAATAAAGATATAAAGGGTGACCATAGAGGGGAAAATGACAAGTCAAGAAAGAAGCGACTGGTAATGGATCAATTCTGCACTGACCATTCCCAACTAATCAGTATTTATTACTCATTTTTCAAAACTCATCTTCCAGCTTCAGTTCCAAAGCTATAAATCTTGTTTTTCACTTTAAAAATTGCTGAAAACCACAATGTAAAGTTTATCTTCACCACTGAAAAGTTAACTAACACAGCTATGCTGAGACAGAACTGCAGCAAAGTCAAGGCAATTTAAGTTTCAGCGTTAGGCAAACTTGCCAAGGTGGGACTCAGGCAGGACCATAGAGCTGGTCTAGTTGTGACAAGTGTCTTCACTGTGCTTTTATACCAACGTAGTTCACGCATAATAAAAATTATTATGAATAAAAAAAAAAATTTAAGTGGGGGTAGGGAGTAAGAAAGAATCATTTATAGCAGAGGACCCCTAAGAAGCAGCATCACAAATGGATTCTCCCTTAACTTGCTGGTGGCTTTCCACTGGTCCTTGACTCTATTAATTTATTTTCCATCCATGGGCTATCAGAGTGTATCCAGGGAGCTCCATGTGCCTAGATCTACGCCAGCAGTCCAGTAGCAGTAAAGCAGTTAATAATGTGTTCCTTTTTTTCCATGTTTCTAAGTGACCTATGGTGTTTGGCAAATCTGTATTCATGATTCACAAAAGGATATCTGTCCAAAGAAAAGCTATTCTCCTTCTTCTTGCTTTATAGTGCAACTTAGAGTTTCCTTTATCATGATTCTTCTCCAGTTTTCTGTGGGGGTGGAGAGGGTGGGAAAGTCTGTCTGAATGCCTTATGTTCGCTGAGAGATCATTACAGCATGCCAAGATTTTACAGGGGTGAAAATATTCCAGGAAGTTGTTATTTATCAATTCCCAAGGAAATTAGCTCATAGAATACAAAAATAAACCTTAAGTAAATGAAAGTAAACAAAGGAATAAATGCCAAGGGGCATGCCATTTCGCTTTTATTTTCTTTTTCTGCTACACCAATACAAAAAAAAATCATCAGTTCTTGTTCTCTGTCCCATATGAACCCAGAATGGTACAGGTTGCTCTGAAAAACCTCAAATCCGAGCTGTAAACATGGAGCCTAACAGCTCCCACAACTGTTTCTTAAACAGTTGGAAATCATTGCTGCTTCTCATCCTAGTGTTACTGCAGTTCCACATGAACCTGGTGTTCCCTCGGCTTTTATAATTTAAAATTACACTCATGGTTTCATTATGATGCTGAAACAAGGAGTTTCTTACAGTGTTATACTCAAAGCTCCTTTCAGGACTATTTTGGGTTCATGAAGGGGGTGTTTCACTCTTTACCTTAAGGTTTTGATTCAAGTTCATGGAGCAAACAGTTGAGACACTTTAAAAAGTCCAACACTTCACAGTTCTTGTTACTGCCTATTCAGTCGCAGCAGCATCTCCACAACAGAGTCCACAGTACTGGACATGCACCCTCACTGCAAGTGCAGCTCAGATACTCCATTTCATGGTCTGCTCCGCTTTCATCAGCAGTTTAAACTAATCCACCTGAATGTGAATTACTGTGCCTGCTGGGAGTTCTCCACTGGCTCTGCAGGTGTGCACTGGGAAACTGGCAACTGTAACACTGGTAAACACCTCGGAAAACGTTGTTAGAAATCATCCCTCAAGTCAACCTGGTCATCCTAGCATCAGGGTCTTACACTGATAGAACTGCCTCCCTGTCTGACACTGCGTGCATTTTACAGCCCTCTCTTGTCATGGACTTGGCTAAGCTAGGGCAAAACCCAGTCTAGTTTCCTTCCAAGAAAGTTGATACAGGAAGGTCCTAGAAACTCTGGGTTATTTTTTAACATGTTCTCATGGCAATCCCCATGTGGGAAGTCAGCTGACCAGAGATGTCCATATGGCCTTTTGCCAAGCTGCAGACTGTGAGATGAGTGGGTAGGGCTGTCTTGTCTCCACATGCAGAGAGGCCCATCAGGGACATCAGATATGGTGGAGGGGACCAGCTCACCCCTTTCTGCAGTGTAGCACCCTCCAGGATGCTGCTGCCCCTGGCAGGAGCAAATGGAGATGCAGCAGGAGACAGGGCTGACACCAGCAGCTGAAGTGCTGCTGGATTAGAGGCTGAAATGTGCTGCTGCAGTACAGGAGACTACCTCAAGACAAAATCCCGCTTTCCTCCTTTTCCCAAGACATTAAAAAATCACCCGATGCCTGTTCCCTGTGATTCACTTGTTGAAACACCTATGTGGATTCTGAGGAGAGAGAAACAAGATCACTAGAGCAAGGATTGCTCAATGAGGAAAAAATTACACCCAGGGGAAGTGGAGATGGAAGAAAGGATGAAACCCTGTCACTGGTCTATCTTTCATGCAGAGCTTTGTCCTGTCACATTTTAACAAGTATAAAAGAGAAATGCCTGCTGTGAGAAAAGGGATATAAGACAGTTACACTTCTCCATCTCAATCACTTGCCACACATGTGTAGACAGTTTCTACAAAACAGTAGTGATAACATCTTGTTAATAAGTCTCATATCTCCTAAATACCCCTGAAGTGAGTAATTTCTGAAACAGGGAGCTGAAGAACTTTTTATTTCCCATACTATAATGAGTTATCTGGGCTATGTGATTATCTATATGACAGCAGCACTATCCAAAAGAGGCTTTAAATATATTCAGTTGCTTAGAAGAGCATCAGAAGTGAAAGGCTGTCAGATAATACTGTCCTGGTTTTACTGGGATTGAGTCATAGAATTCCATTCTCTGTTCAGCAGACCTGGATTTCTGAGAGAATTGCAGTGTTCAATTTAGTGAAAACAAGTTGGTACTATAGCTTTAGCTGGGATAGTTATTTTCCTCATAGTAGCTAGTGAGACTTTGTTTTGGATTCATGCTAAGCAGAAATGTTGATAGCCACTGATGTTTACACTAACTCAAGGACTGTTTTACAATTTTTGCCTGCACTTGTGCTCCTAGTTTCTTTTGCTGTTTTGAGGGTTTTTTCCCCCTCTTCTCTCTGCACATGAGGAAGGCAGGAAGCAGAACCCAAGCTTTTCTGGGACAGATGACCCAGGACAGATCATAGGATCATTGAATACATTGAATTGGAAATGACCTTTAAAGGTCATCTAGTCCAACCTCCCTGCAGTGACCAGGGACATCTTTAACTAGGTCAGGTGGCTCAGAGCCCCATCAAGCCTGACCTTGAATGTCTCCATGGATGGGGCCTTCACCACCTCTCTGGGCAACCAGTTCCAGTATTTTTGCCACCCTCATAGTAAAGAACTTCTTCCTAATGTCTAGTCTAAATCTACCCTGCTTTAGTTTAAAACCATTGCTCCTTGTCCTATTGCTACACGCCCTTGTAAACAGTCCCTCCGAAGCTTAAAGTACCTTCAGGTACTGGAAGGCCCTGATGACCCAGGTGTGATCCAAGCTGGCCAACAGAATGTATCAGAATGTATTCCATACCATAAACATCACACTCACTATAAACTGGGGAGTCTGCTGTGGATGACTATTCTTAAGCTGGCTGCTGTCTCCACAAGGTCTAGCTCATTCAGTTCCTGAGGATTATCCTTCCCCCATTGCATTTTCATTGGCACACAGCCAGGAACTGCTGTTTGTGAGCTGAGTATAACTTTGATTGCTTTATTATCGTTGTTGTTGTTGTTATTATTATTATTATTATTATTTCGGTTTGGTTTATTTTATTTATTAAATGGTCTTTATCTCAGCTAATGAGTTCTTTCACTTTTACTTTTCCAATTCTCTCCCCCAATCCTACCAGGGAGAGTGGGAGTGAGCGAGTGACTGCATAGTGTTTAGCTGCCTGCAGGGCTGAACCATGACAGATACACAGAACCAAACAACAATATAAATTAAACAATTTTGGGGGGAAAATACAGTTGCAGTAACACAAAGCAATGTTGTGACTACATTTGCAGACTATTGAAAAACATCAAACTCTCTCCAAAGCACACTGAAGCCTGTTTCAGACATTGTTTCACCCAGCCTGAAATTTTTCCCAATTTGTCCAAAAGAGGTTCACAGAAGTTATTTCAGTTCCTCCAGAATGTTTTTTATTTATTTATTAGACACTGTCAGTAAACTAGAAGTCATTTCTTGCACAGTTTGAGCCATAAGCATCCTATGAGGTGCCAAGTGAGAGCTATGAGTATTCGGCATCTCGTAGCACAAAGCCCTGCAAGTGTCACAATTTTGAGTGGTTCCTTTTGGAAACTTGAGCATTTCTCCTTGTGGCTACTGCTGAGAACATGCTAAAAGGCAAATGAATGTCTACAAATAAAAAATTACCAAGTCAGCATGAGTCCTTTCAAGGCTTTGGGTTGGCCTCAACTGTAGTGTTGAGTAGAGTTGGAGGAGCTGGGCAGAGCCGTTTGTCAGATGTGAGAGACAGAGAGGAAGCTGTGAGATACGTGCAACAGCTGCGGGGAGAAGAGGGATGTCAGTTAAGGAGAAATCATAACCTCTCTGGGTGGTGGAGAAACTCAAACCACTATGGGTTAGTTGTTGAACTCAGAACAAGCTTTTATCCCAAATCAGTCTTGTGAGCTATGGGTTTGCTTAGTTTTGCCTTGAACTCTGCTTCTCCTCTCCTAACCTGAACGGTTAGTGAGGAAAAGGTTTCTCTGGCTGAATACAAAGTCACAAATTCTAATTACCTCCATGTCCTGTGTTAACTAACTTAGTCACTAACATTGATTAAATTCTGGCATGAAGATCACTCAAGATGATTGGTCTCCCATGCAATCAGATGTCCCAAATTACCCAGAGACCAATGGTATCTTAGTAAGGGGCATATTCTTTACCATAATCACCTCTTGCTTTGTTTCTCACCAGTTTTGACTACAGAAGACATTACTGCTATGCAGCATGAAACTGTGAGAACTTACGCAGCACCATCACTCAGCACAGGGATGTGGCACTGTGCCACACTGCAGGTCAAAGCAAGCCGTGGTGGGTAACACAGGGGGACCAGGCAGCAGCGTGGGTGGCTCTACCTGAGAGACGAGCCCAGGAGCGCAGGAGACTATCCTCGGCCCAGCATGGTGAGGGAA
>NW_010188813.1:145956-152212 GCF_000695765.1 Mesitornis unicolor
AGCCAGCAAAAGCAAGACTATGGATCTGGGAAGAGATGTGTGCCCTACACACTTCAAATGGGTGTTGATATTTCTTTCGTCCCGAAAGCCAAAGCAAATTTTTTTTTCTGTGTTCAACAGATTCATCCGGGCACCCAGAGACACAGAAAGCTGTATGGGCTCTGCACTTTCATGCACATAGGCATACACCTCTCGTTTTCTAAATTAATATTGTATAAAACTCACAATGCAGGCTGCTGCTGAAAAGCCACCACGTATCCTCCAGCGCATACAGCACATTCAGCCATCTTTAAACACTTCTACTCCTGTTACCTTAGTAACAGGCCAAGGGAAATCCCTAAGTAATTAATCAGGCTGCTTAGCAGTTTAAGATTTCTTACAAGGGAAGCTGTTGTCTAGCTTCATTCTAATTTCTGGCAAAAATTCTATATTTAGAAAAAGAATAGCATGCAGGCTGATTTAGGACCCTCCTTTGTCTGCTGTATGGGGAAAGGAGAGTGAGTGCCCATGTGTAGCTTGTTAAGCCATTTATTTGCCATGTGTGTACATGCTTAGTAACTGATACTGCAAGTAACAGCTGAAGCATGAACCTCAGAGGATTTAGAGGTGCAGCTGGCAGGCTGGATTTCTTCAAACATTTCAGTGTTCTTTCTAAGAGACCATCCTGGTTTCTCTCTCCATTGCCACATTCAGAAATCACTTCCAGATTCACTGATGCATAATGGAGTCAGACTGCAAGGAATGGCTGTGATAATTTAGTCTGAGTTTCTGTACAACCCATCTTATAGAAATTCACTGTTTTGGTTTGTTTTGTTGTTAGTTTTGTTGGTTTTGGTTTTGGGTTTTTTTGATTTTTTTTTCTGCAGAATGCATTATTCTTCCTTTGCACACTAAACAGCATAAGTGAGCCTGCCAGGTTGTGGAGACCAGGCGGCCTGACTTACAAAAAGACACACCAGTTGATTGTTTCCTCTAAACAATTCAGAGGCAACTGGTGAAAATTATATGGGATATGGACTGTTCTTTCTCTTTTTAAGATAGCAGCTAAAATAATCACATCAACCCTTTTTCATGGTGTGGATCCTTAAGAATTCTCCTGTGGAGCTGTGGTTCTGTGCAGAGTGACTGCAAACCAATTAGTTTTCCTGAGTTACCTCCCAAGGTCGTTTAGAGAAGCAGTCCATGGCCATCACAACAAAAGTGTGACTAGGCTAGGTCACTAACTTTTCAGTAGAGCACTTTTCCATCAGGAAGTACAGGTCCAACAACAACAACAAACATCAAAAAAATCTTCATAGAAATTTGTGTCGTGGGTCATTTTGCCTTTTCAAGTCTTTGCAGACTGTGCTGGGCAAGGGACAGACCCTACTTAAGGAAAGCCAGCACCTGGAGCCTAGGGCACCAACCAGAGAAGAGGGCAATGGTGAATCAAGCCCTTGCCCATCCTGAGCAAGCTTAATGCCTTGAGCTTCACCACTCAGTATCCTCTCTCAGTGCTCTCAATACAGTGACACTAGCTAAAGGGTCTCTCCCATGTGTCATGACAGCCTTTGAAAGCCTTGAGTTGTTTTAGTGCGGCATGGGAAAATGTTTGAAGTCTCAGAAATGCTCAGGGGCAGAGATAGGAGTAGAAGACGCCTTTCTGTGGCCTGTGCCATGCCAGAAGGATGCTGTTTAACCTCATTTTACTTGCTTCGTGTGCTGAGCTTCAACAGTACCAGCCCTCACACTGACTGTGCTCTTCAAGGCTCAGAGATTTGCATCTGTTTCACCAGCAAACCAATTTTATTTTTTGATTCATCAATCCTGGAGTAGTAAAGCACTTCATAACTGTTAGTGATAATTTCTAACATCGAGGAAACTTAAGAAGTTTACTCTACTAAAGCAAAGGCCTCCTGAGAAATGAGAGGCAAAAGCTACAAAGCAGGAATAATATATATCAGTAAAATAGAGTTATCAGTTACACTTAAACATCATAGAAGTTTTCTCCTAAGTGCTCAGGGTCTCAGCTGACCTGGCAGATGGGCTGCCCTCTCTCCCCAGTCTGTGTAACATTTTGAGCTCCCCACAGCCCCCTCTTAAAACTCTCTTATGGCTTTCCTCTAACAAAAATACAGCTCCTCATACAGCTGTGGTGACGCTTGGTTTTCCTCTCTCATTTTCTCACAGATTAATTTCTGAAATACTAATGGTTCAAGTAAAACAGCATGTTTTCCTCTCCCCTAGGACTTTCTCTGCCTTTATACTGCTATGCTTTGCCTGAACTAGCATATTTCTTCTCCTCTAACCAGTCTTCTTGCTGGTTATGATTTTTGTGGCATGATTTCGACCCTGTGGAAACATTATAAGAAAGGTTCATTTTAAAAGCAAGATACTAATCTCTCAGGATAGGATTCACTGCACTTAATTTTATTTGTTTCTAATTTAGGTAGCTAGTCTTAGTCATCCAAGTGAAATGGAGACCTGGATGAACATGGATCATGCACCCTTTCAGCCTTCCCCTGATTCTCTTCTCTGACCAGAGAGGAGACCATAGGGGCTGAGGCATAAGGGGAACCTACATTTCAGGTCCTTCAAGTTAGGTGAGATGAACCCCATCAGTGAACCCCAGGGCCTTTAGGAGCTTTCCCTGACATTGCACCAGACATGACTTTTAGTAATTCCATGCCTGCCCCTCAAAGATTCAGTCCACTTTGTTCTACATCAGCAGAATAGGTGTTACAGTAGCACAAACATATACAATTATTATAACAATAGAAATGAGTTTGATCTCTTTATTTCATGGTCCAGCCTAAGGACAGTTTTCTCACTGTGAGAGTCATTCTTAGACTAAACTCTTCTTCTGTAAGTCTAATATGAAAGTCAAACATCCATGAGTTTTCAAAAGACCTGCAGTCATTTTGTTGTCATCTGAAACTGGAGAAATATATATTCTTAATTGGGTTGTGTATTCTCACTGACCTCCCAGATACACAGGGATGTATATACACATTCACAGGACTAATGGTATGGTGATGCACAAAACTATCAATTAGAGGCATCTGCTGATGTCTGCTAAGGGCAGTTCACCTATGCCCACATTGGGCTGCAAGTTGTCTTGAAAATGAGTCTCCTTTGCCTTTTCCTTTCTCTTTTCCTTTCGTTTTGATTTATATCGCACAGAAGGTGAAAGTGTTCACTTTTGCACTCTGCAAACACATACTAATGAGGTCATTAAAATTTGATGACTATCCATTTATGTGGCACACCTTTGGAGAAAGCTACATTTTGGTCTTGAGGGAAGGCAGTTTTTCAGCTCTGAACATCAGACAGATTGTAGCCAGGCAACGCTTTGCTGAGCAAAAGCATTGCTCTATGAGGCTGATTAGGAATTCACCTGATAAGAGATTAGAAGGGAAATTAAGTGTTTTGAAATGAGACAGAGGAAAAAAAAGTAATAATAATAATTTTTTTTAAAAAAAGCCAGCAGCAAAGACATCTCTTGCAGGAGTCCACAAGGGACAAAGGAGAAGTCAGCAGTAAAAGGCAGAAAGCACTGCACAGGGCTTTGCTCTCAACATGAGAGAAGCCCTGGCCCACCGAGGCAGCTGAAACAAGGAACTCTGTGTAGGGTTTGTCAAGATATCCACATCTCCTGTGTTAACTACATAAGGAATGATCAGAGGCTCGGCAGTTTTTCAGAGCTGATGTGTCAATCTGCTTCGGTTAGCACGTTGTCCAAGAGGGGTGGCTTGTGCACCAGAAATCACGAGCTCTTGCAAAAGAAGCTGGGATGTTAGCAGGCAGGAGGCAGATGCACCCTAATGTCCTATTTCTGTGAAAGGCTCACAGGCAGAGAGACAGGCAGACAGACAGTGTCCAGCAGTCGGGCAAGGCAAGAAACAATTCTGCATGGGCTGCAGTGGTTTGGGAGCTAAGAAGTTACCTAATTTGGCACACTGGATTTTCATTTAAAGCTCATTGGAAACAAATTATCTTTGCTCTTTTTCCTGTAGGGATCAGAGAATTAGTTCCCATACACAAACTGTGCCTTTGACAAACAAAAGCAAAATCAATACACAACATGACATGTGTCTCAGCAGTGGAATATGAAAACACGGTGCAACCCAGCAGAGGCTGCTTTTGCAGAAGTGGCTGATCATCCATCTTTGCCATCCTGCTCTCAGAAATGTAATGTAGGCTGTGCAGCTACAGAAGATCACTAAACAGAAGATCACTAAACCTCTCAATTAAAATAATAATGGTTATTGTTTTCAAGACTGAGTTCAGGGGAAAGGAGACTCTGAACATTTCAAAATGGCGGCAGCTTTTGTCCAGCCTCCCTCTCACAGACCTTGCCCACAGGCAGCTCTTCCTGCAGTCGTTCCCCTCCTCATTGATTTTCCTTTTCTCTTTCAAGTGTAAATCAATATGTCTGCAACTGGAGGTAAAATCACAGCATCTCTAATGAGGAACCTGGAAGAGGCTGAGTTCCTAAATCGTAATTCAGAAAGCCCCTTGATAATAGCCTTAATCTTAAGCATGCATTAAAATATGTTGCTGTCAGTGATGTCAGCGAACTGCACACCCTGAAGGAAACCACAGGATTTTGGGGAATAGACCCAGAAGGGACATCCTAGGGAAGGGTCGGCACTCGGGCAGCTCTGCTGAATGTGCATGTGCCCAGCATGAGACCCTGCCCATGTATCACAGCTGGGCAGCAGTGGGCCACTGGGACAGGCTAAAGGTTTTTCCCCTAACTAAAGACAGACATTTAAATGGGAGCCTTGGGCAAGTCAGGCTCTTTGCTGTCCCTTGTAATTCACATGCAGGAGCTTGTGAAGCCACTGAAAAAGCAATTGTGTGAGAGAAACACTTAGTATATCCTCTCTGATAAATGCTTTTCATTGCCATTAACTGAGTGGAGTTCAGAGCTGATGTAGGTGTTGGAGGAGAAGCATAGCACCCCAACCTCAAAGAGCTGCTAGCTAGTTTCACTAATCTATCCACATCCAGTGCTTAATTGTAGCAAAATAACAGGCCTATTCAAATAACATACCACCCCTGTGTCTGAGTTTAAGACACATAGTTAAATAACAGTCCAATCTCCTTTTTCATCTTACAACATCCTCACCTACAGGCTTGGAAAACCCATCTGGCTGGAGTTCTGATGCATCTCAATCTGTACACTGACCTGCGACATCATCCCAAGGGCACAGACCACCACTGTAATGCATTCACATCCACATACTTGCTATGTGGTCACTGGGACATTATGAGCTTCACTTGCAGAAGGAGGTGCTACAGTAAGGCATCTTAAGGGAGAAAACTGTCTAGTTCCATTCTGAATCCATTCTGCTGAAAAATATATTAGGAAAAATACAGCAGTTTGATTTTCTGACAGCTGAGTGTGAAATGTTCAGAAATCATTTTAGGAGCCCTAGAGTATGACAGAAAGCAGAGCCAGGCAAGTAGATTTTGATGGTCGCCACATGCAATTGCATCTGGGAATTGTGTGTGTGACACCTCCCCAGCTGATGAAGAACATAACAAGGCAGAAAGGCCACTCCAGAGGAAGAAGCTAGAGGCCATTCCAGAGTAACGGGAAGAGCTGTTATTGTGAAATGAAAAATCCCAAACCAACAAAGGAGGCCTCCAGAGGTGCCTTGATAGCAGTTGAAGACAACAGTAGTGAGCAAAAGAGAAACAGGATATGAAGAAGCAGAATATCCAGGTGAGGCTCAAGTTTCTGAAATCAGTCACCACTTTTGCATTTGATGTTTTCCATATTCTTCAAAGAAAATCACACATTTGACTGAAGTACTCATCAAATCTACAACCAAATCTACATTTGTTTACTTTCACATTCACTTTTTTATTACTCCACATCTTTTTATCTCATAGATAGGTACCTGGGAGTCACCAATGAAGCTGTCAGTACCGATGCCCTACCCCATACCCTCTCCTGCTCCACCAGACATCTGGGCCAACAGCAGTCTGTTCTGCCCTCACACAAACCATCGCCCGGCTCTTCCTAGCCACCTCTTAGTTAGGAAGCAATCCAGACACTTAAACTTTAGCTGCCAGTGACACTGCAGATGCTATTTTTAGTCTCAGATGTTTAAATGGCAGATACAATAAGGAATCTACAGAAGATCTGGGCCTTTTTGGAGGCAGAGAAGATACGTTATGGCACCTGAAACAGCACTAGGTGCCTACATCAGGGCCTTCCTATTGTCATGAAACTTTACCATTGCCTCTCTCTTAGAAGCAGGAA
>NW_010188813.1:152243-164255 GCF_000695765.1 Mesitornis unicolor
TGCAAATTTATCTGATAGGGTCTTGTATGCCTTCTGCACCAAAAGCCCAGATTTAGCAAAGATGACACAGAGAGGACCTTGTGGGGAAAATCAAAGCTTTTCAGCAGCCTGTATGCTGTTTATCGTAGTATTAACTGAGATGTCTTTAATACTGCCCACAATCTAAGTTTGCAGAGTGCTACTGATTTTCTTCTTGATGAGATGCAATTACTACTAAATTGTATGATGGAAAGATGCAAGTTTGTGCAGCTGGGTTTGAGAGCACGTGCAGACACAAGAGGCAGTTCAATACCATGGAATAAGATAGATGCGTCTTCTCAGCGGTCAAAAGTAAAATAGCTCGTCATGGTTCTACTTAAATTGCTAGCTCTAAACTCAGGAGGTAATAAACCCATTGAGATGCATGAGTTTGTTCACTTCCCAAAGCTGCAGCTTCATGCCTCCTGCAAATTCAGTAAGACACTACTATATTGGTTTTGCTCAGTTCACACGTAATCCACAGGGAGAGAGTTGAAGCACAGTCCCATGGCAAGGGGAGAGACACCAGAAGCTCCTCCATGTGAAACAAGAACTTAATAGATGACTCCCATTGTCAGTCCTGGCTGTCAGAACATGTGCCATGTCATACCTGACCCTGACCTGCAGAGGCCTCGGGGTCATTCTCCAACTCCATGTGTAAAACCTACCCTTGAGCTGCAGCAGGCATAGACTCACACAGCATCCTGTTGGGGCATAGTGAGGGGCAGCACCTTTCAGCTGCCATGACCGTGATGGGTTGAAGCTCTAGCAAAAACCTTTCTAACCATTTTGTGAAGCTGAAGGACTTTTTGCCACAACAAGTTTTCCTGGCTCTGAGCCTCACAAGAGCATTTCCCGGGTCCCCATAGGCAGCTAAGGGTTGAAATCTCATCAAACAGCAACAACATACATATTAACTCCAACTCAAATCCTTGAAAGGATCTGCTGGGTGTAGCTCCTGTGGCAGCGCTGCTGCCTCACTTCACCAACACTCCACGAGTTGAAAATATGGCCACAGCCAAATCCAAAGTCACTGCTGTGGTCCTCAGAATGGGTTTGTTGTGACTCTTTGTTGTAGCTGCTGCTGTTGGCAATTCATTTCATTCCCCGAAGGAAGAGGACATAAATTTACTGTACCCGTTAATTCACTGCCACTGTAAGGGCAAATGTCCTTCTTCCTCCTCCTTCCCCACACGTCCCAATTATGGTCCATCTGTGTGACTGATCCTCTTCTGCCACAGCCCTTAGTATCTGCTCTTTCCACTATAACATTTCTTACTTTTTTTCTGCAAAGATAAAAGTGTCTTCCTGACACGTTCAGGAAGGTAACATTCTCATGTCTGCCGCCTCCCCAGCTTGTACTCTCCCCACAAAGTAAATATGCTTCACACTCCCCCAGAAGGGCACAATAGCTGTGAAGAAACGAGTTCTTCTTCCTTAAATTTGGCAGTCAGCTACCATAAGCACTTATGTCTGTTTTTCCCCCAGTGAGAAAACAACTACAAAGTGGATGAATCTGCCGTGCTGACTGGCTACAACGCATTGCTTACCTGCATCTCCATTTCTAATTGGATGGGTTTTTCTCAATGAGGTTACAAAAAAAAAAGCTGCAGAAAGAAGAGGAAGTGCTCATGGTTTGAGGTTGGTTTTTTTTTTTTTCAGTCTCTTTATTTGTGCCTGTCTACCTGCTTTTGGTGAGATGTTGGGGCAGTCACAGCAATGGAGAGGGAAGCACGTGGCTTCACCACCATCCTCCTGGTCTATAAGCACAAGCAGTGGCTGAGCAGAGTGGAGGCTGCAGAAGGAGTTACAGCTGCGTTGTTCCCCCATGTACCTGCCCCTGCAAGTGGAAAACCAGAGCAAGCTGGTTTTTTAAGGCTTCCCTAGGGAAACCCTAAGGTAAACCCTAAGGTAAACACAATAGTTGGCTCTGATCTCACCTTCGCTTCAGTCCTGCTAAATAATCTTGGTTATGTTCATCCTCTCTCTCCTCACGTCTGTCTTGTCTGTTTGGTGTGCAAGCTTAGCAGAGAAGAGCTGTGCTACAGCCTGTGTCAACACTGTGGTGCAAATCATTAACAGCTGCAGAATGAAGAAATCTCCAGTGATTTCCTTGTCTTTGCTGATGTCCCTGACATCTGTAAAATGCAAAGGAGATGAAGGTTCCTGCCAGGGCACTTGGGAGCACTGAAATGCTGAAAGATCACAACCTCTGCTCCTCTCTGAAAAGCTGTTCATGATGGTGTTAACTTTTAATGACAGAGTTGCACGTAAAACACAAGAGATGGAATGGTAGGGTTGTTTTTTCTCCTACTACATTTGGGACTGCTGTTGGTCTTCTCCAAACACTTTGTAGTCTGGTTCATCAGCTGTGCCCTGGTCTGAGAGCAAGAGAGCCATCCTACACTGTGCCCGCGGGGCTGGGATGTGGAATACGACCTTTACAGAGCAGCTGATTTCCTCTCTTCAAAAGGGAATCTACAGGGCTGCTGTAACACTTTTAATTAACTTTTTGTACTCAGAAATTCTCAGCTGACTCTGAAAGAAATAGGCCAGTGTACACAAGTGATGAATTTGGCCTCAAGAATATAAACAGTTATCTCAAGAATGTCAGCCTTCAGTAATATCTCTGGACATGTCCTCACAGTGAACCAGACAACACCAGAAACTATCTCAGCCTTTTGAATGTCAGTGTGGGTGATGAATTAATTATCAGGAATTGTATGAGCTTTTGTTAAGCATAAAAGATTATTTACAGCAAGCTATTTTAAGTTTGAGCAGTAATGGGAACAGTCTGACTCACCTGCACTGCCTCTTATAAAATCAATCCAAGTAACTGACATGGTCATCACCTTTGTAGATGTTTTATGTGAAAGAGGAGTACTTTTTAAAACTTGGCAACAGCAGTTATTAGCTGTGAATATGATCCTTCCAGGAATGTTTGTGGACTGAATTTATTAAGGTTATTTTAAACTTGAGTAACATCTTCAGCAGCCTCTTCTGTATATTATGCCTGTCTTTATCCAGGAATGCAGCTGGACTTCAAGTCGTGGTAACTCTGCACAACCAAATCAATAAATGTAAGTGGAGTTACAGTAAAGAAGTATTTGCGTGATGTTCACAATTTAGGGTATCAACTCATCTATTTTGACTGTGCCATGTTCAAAGGCCTTAGCCAAATGAAAACCACTGCTTCAGAAGAACAAGAGAGGTGATTTTGGAACATTGTTTGATGGTTTTGAGATTCACATTTCAGGAAAACAACAGAGGACATTTGGTCAAGGTGCAGGTTTGGCCGGTCCCTGCTTCCTTTAGATGCTGAGCGTGGAAACCAGCCCATCGCAGGCGCAGGCCAGGCAGCAGCAAAACTCACCACAGTGCAGGTTTCTGTGTTTCCTGCTTCAAGTATGCTCAGTCGTACACATCTGGTCTGTCCCACAAGCGAATCTGTATGAGTCATCACAGCAATGAGTCGCAATGAAAAGAGACCAGCCTTTATTGTGGATGGTAATTCTGCTGACTTAATGGAGAGAGATACAAGAGCCCTTCATGGTCCCATATTTCAAAGGGGATCTCTGAATAAAAGAAGAAGGAATTTTACAGACACGCTGAGCAACTATAAAGCCAATTTTTCTAAATTACCTAGAAGTATAGGCACTGGCAGCCAGAAATACCTTTAACTCCTCCATGTTCTCCCTCAGTTGTTTCTGCTATTAATTTCATACAAATGAAACACATGTACATAATCCTGCAAACATTTCGTTTAATTCAAAACAGTATCTGTTTCCTTTTAAGGCAAAGTGAAATATGTGCTAAAGATGCAGGACTAATTTCTTTTGTTGGAAAACATCCTTTTCCCCAGGCATGCAAGCATTTCAGTTGATTTTTTTTTTTCTGCTTCAGTATGGCATACTTGCTCAAGTTTAACCTTCCTTCTCTGTATAAAAAGCATTATACACAATGAAAATGGATGACAATTCTGTGTCTCAGCTAGTTTTCCTGTCAATCATTTAAAAACAGTTTCCTTTAATGACCATGTCAGTCACCCAGCAGCATGGTTCACCAGAACAGTGCTAGGTAATCGCTTCCTGAGAGTAATTTTTGTCTGTATGAGAGAGCTTAAACCAAGTCTGACATGCAGCCAGATAAGCCAAGGCACATATGATTTTTATATTATTATTATCTCTGTCTGAATAGCATTGCAAGAAAAATGCTGAGCATCAGGAACATTGCAGTCATGAGAAAAGATGACCCCCCCAGTGCTAAGTGGGATTCAGCTGCAGGGCCTCTGCATTATAGAAAAGGGAAATGTAGCCCCTGCAGTGTTTCTCATTAAAGCCATGTCCCTGAGAACAGCTATTTAACATAATTTATTTTGGAGAGCAAAGAGATCAATAACTCAGAAACATCTATTTGCTGTCTTTCATGGCTTCCATTCCGTTTGGGAACATACTTATTAACCTGAAGCTATTTAAAAAAACAAACAAAAAAACAACCCCAAAACAAAACAAAATTAAACAAAGCCCACAAATTTTTACGCAACTTTATTTTCGGGAATGCAGAGAGGGATCTTTCAAGGGAAACGACATCTGTTTTGAGCTAATGAAAGGCATGTGCTACGCATGAGTGGAGCCTGTCAGCACCACGTGACTGAAGCGCTCTGGTTCGGCTATGTGACATTTAGCAGTCCTTGAACACAACACAACACAACACAGCAGTGCGTGCACACACAGAGCCGGCAATTGGAACGCTCATAAGGGAGAGGAGAATGTATAAATATTCTTTCTTTATATTTCACAAACCACTCAGAAAAAAAAAAAGGAAAAGGAAAAGGAAAAGGAAAAGGAAAAGGAAAAGGAAAAGGAAAAGGAAAAGGAAAAGGAAAAGGAAAAGGAAAAGGAAAAGGGGCTTGGTAAGAGTAAAGAAAGCAGAGTAAGACAGGAAGAAATTGCCAATAGAGCAGAGTTAATAGTACAAGTTGTCCTTTCTCCTCTGGCAGTGCTGTCTTCCATTATTCACAGACAAGAATCAGAGCAGGCATAAAACATCATCAAGCAAGATTACTATATGCTGCACCTGATGGTGCAAATTACACCTAAACCTCTGGGCTGCCTCAGCTTTCCCAGTACAAGCCAGACTTTTCCTCTTCCTACTTTAAAGACACCACTGGGCCATTTACAAAAACATGAGCACTGCATGTTCTCATTTGCTACAGCCTCTCTTCTGTTACCTATAATAAAGTTTAAATATTCAGGCCATCTGCTCTTTTAGCAATTGGTATTTGTAGGGATAAATGCAGTAAATAGGTGTTTGAGGAAGAGATTTCACATCGTGCCCAGGTGTACAATTTCTTATTTGAATGCTGGAAGCTGCACATAGGCAGCTACTGCTAGAAAAGCCACAAGCACAAAAGGAAGAGAGAAGACAGAGTAGAGGTAAGATTCCCTGTTGCTTTGCAATGACAAAGAGAATTCAAAGCAGACACCACAGGAAACTGGAAACATGGTAGATTCCTCATAGGCGCTGTGCCTAGGTTGGACAGAATCTCTCAGGAAACATGGAAATGAACTTTTATGTAGTAGTTGAAGATTATTTTGGTCCTCGGCCTTCTGTTGATTCATCACCCTCTACCCAACTGCTCCTCCATTGGCAGAGGTCCACACACACTGGTGTCTCAGGCAAAATCCAGGATTAGACTGAAGAAGCTTCATCAGTGCTTCGAGTTCAGGCACACTGGATCCCATGGAGGGAGATTTCATTTCACTGACTCCAGGACAGTGACGATCTCTGGCTGAGGGGCACAGCAGGCAGCTGGCAGGGACACTGTCTTAAACAGCCACCGCAAGATGTCCCACACATGATCGGTCAACACCCCAGCTCAGGCCCCCATCTACCTGCCCCTGTTTGAAGGGAAGGGCTTCTTGCCCCCACTGTCTGAGGCCCACAGCTGTTTGTAAATATACACAGAATATTTTTGTTGCTTCAGTATAAATGTATCCTGAAAAGCTGTACTGCAATTCTGTCATGCTGAGCAGAGGTCTCAAAAACATCAGGTGCAGCTCAAAGCCTGTGAAATAATAATAATAATACCAATAACAAAGAGAGACTTATAGGCTTTCACTGGGTCTAGAGTGAATTACATGTTGTTATATGTGGAATCAAGCTGTTGAAAAAGGAAAGATAACTGCCCAGCAAGAACACTTTTGTCCTCGTCACCTGATGTCCTGGACCTTTTCAAGCAGTTCAGATCAAACAACTTGAAAAAGACATGAGGCAAAAGGCTTCCTCCACATAGGTCTGACCATCCCGTGCCCACAAACCCTGCCAGAGCCCCCAAGCACCCCACACAGATCCTCAGCTCTGTCAGGTGTCTGGCTGATGTTGAGTTAGTGGCTGTAAAGCATGCTCAGAGCCTCTCTGTTTTGAGCAAAAAAGATTTTTATTTGCTTAGTTGCTAAAATAAACATTTCCTCTCACCTCCCCAGTATCCACTAAAATGGAAATTGGACTGAAGCCTGGTATTATGTATAATCTACAAAAGGAAAAGGAGGCTTCTGAAACTATTACACATCCTCATTTTGAAGTGTTATGCCTTATTTCACACCATGATCAAATGTATACTACTTCAAATTTCAAGAGTACGTTGAACAATTTAAATATACTTGCAATCTATTAAGTAGGAGAATTAAAGAAAAAAAAGGAGAAGCTTGCATATTTATTCAATTCTTTTGCTTTCAGCTTACTGCAAGTGCAGTGTGACTGACTTCAGCAACTAACAGGTAACTTTGTGTCAATAGCTCTGTTATTTCTTTTCACTTGTTCTCCACATTTCGGCTATATTTCTATTTTATGGAATCTGTATGTGATGTATTTGATGGAAAAAGATATGTACACACACGTGTGTACATATGGAGAACCTATGGAGAGGAAGAAACCTATGGAGAGGAAGAAAAATTGGCTTTTGGGGTTTTTTTTTCTGAGACTGCAGTAATTAGAGCTACTGCAATTACAAACAGAATAGAGGATGCAGGCCTTTCATGAGTCAGACACATCTCTGACTGTTGTATGAGCACAAAAATATCATCCTCTGAAAAACAATGGGCTTAACTGCTACATACAAGGTTATTTTGTGTTTGGCCAGTGCTCAGTGCTCTTGCACTGCAGGCAACATGCAGCTTCTTCTTACCACAGGTTTGGACCTAGTTTTATATCCTGATTGGCACCTTGAGCCAATTAAATAATGGTGTTGACAAGCACAGGCTCTCTGTAAGACTAGCACTGTTAGGAATATTATTGAAGGACAGGAGGAGAGGGAGTTGTGCAGTGGCTCAGCCCTCTCTACTGCTCACTTCTACTCCTTCCCCCCTTCCCTAGTGCCAGCCCAAACTCCAACAGGACTTGCTTAGCCCAAGATTGTGTCCCACTTCCCAAGGGCTAATTAAGGAAAAAAAAAGGCATATTCACAAGATGTGATGGATTTGCTACACCTTTTTGTGCAACAAAGCACACTGCTACCACAGCTATTCCTTGGGTTGCAAATGCAAGGGGGCAGAAATGCCCCTTTCTTTACAAGCAAATTGTAAAAACCCACCTGATGGATATGAGCCTGTGGGAGCTGTGAGCATGGGTGGGTTTGTAAGGGTAGGTCAATGCCATGCAGTCCAGAGTAGTCCAGATTCCCCCTGGCAGAGCAGAGCTTGTGGTGGGTCCCTGCAGTTCCACCCCACCTCAACAAAAGAGCAAAAGGAAGCTAAGGGAGAGAGGCTCGCCACGCACCAGTACCTGACTGATAAGGAGTCCACTGCCAGACTCACTCAGGTAGATCCAATTCCCCTCTGTGAAGCATAGGCAGACAGATGTATACAAAGCACTGTGAAATACACCTGGGAGGAAAGACTTTGCACCTGTTCTCCCTGCCATGCATGCAGTACAGATGCATAAGCAGCTCAGAGGTGACCAGTGATGGTCAGATGAAATGCCTTCTGGGTGTCTGAGAGGAGGTACCATGCATATGAATGGCAACATGCAGGGCTAAATCTGCCCCAGGGGTGTAACTCTCTCGCTGGCTGATAGGTGTGAAGCAGTTGGGGTTTTTTTATGAAAGCCCAGCCCTGGTACTGTACAACAGAGATGAATTTCTGGTTTCACTTCTTAAAAGGTACAAGCCCTGTTTTGGCTGGGAGAGAGCTCTAACTGCAGAAGGGGAAAAAAGGCAGCCAGGTAATGGTAGTGCAGGATGTAACTGGTGGCATGACCTCCCTCTTGGGTGGTTCTTCTGGAGCAGGCCGGGTCTGCTCCCTACCCGAGGGCTGCCCCTTTCATGCCATAAGTAAATCCACACCTATTCTGGAAAGCAGTCTGGGGGGACTGTTATTTGCCAGTTACCAGCTCCCAGAGGAGACATCTTCTCATGCAGAGTCTGTTCAGACCTAGGAGATAAACTGAGAGGATGTGCAACGTGATGAGGCTGAGGGACCCTGCCTGCAAGAAAGAGACCGGGGTGACTCTCTCTGGAGAAGTACAAGGTCCAGTAAAAATGAAGGGCTGTGTTCTGGCTGGGAAAACCAGACCGACAGCCATGGCAGCTGAGTTCTGCACACACACACACACACACACACACACTCTCCCCCACTGTAATTTATTTTAGAAAAGTAAAGGCTAAAAGAGCTTCTAGGTTTAAAAGTATTGCAATAGTAATCTATAAATAGAACTAAGCCATTTGAGCGGTGATTTCCTCCAAATCTGTTTAGCCACCACAAGCATTTAATAAAGAGAAATGCTTATAATATTTAAAAGGGATAGCTCGTCTTTTATTGTATTGGAGGAAAAGTTAATGTGTCATTAGCTGCTCATATCAGTAATGCATTTTGAGGTATTAAATGGCGTGTGAGGCGACACGCCTGAATCCTTGGGAGATCTGCAAAGACTTGGCAACACTCTAAAACACCTCTCAGTTTCAGGTAGCAAGAGTAATCAAACAAGCCAGCAAAAGTAATGAAAATAAAACATAAATTCTGAGCTTAATCTGTGCTTAATTTGAACATGGTTTTCCACCTTTCTTTACCACAAACGTACAGCTTCTGTCCCAGTCCAGTGCCTGGGCTTTAAAAAGGCTGCTGGCAAATGAAAGAAGTTTCAGAGAAGAGCTACAAAAGTGATTCCTGGAAGCTTGCCAGAGAGATTAAATTAAACACATTCTATTTAATTTATCAAAGAAAAGCTTTGCACATTATATGGATATGAGCAGGTGCAGACTTGCAGGATGCTGAAGAGGACTGAGAAGGATGGAGCATACCTTCCCGAGCCTTGCTTGCCCCCTGGGAGCTCACGCATGCCTAGAAGGGTGCTGGGCCATCCCACACACCCCTGGCCATGGCCAGCTGCTTCATGGCCTTGGGGACCAGGAGAGGAGCTGTGGGACAGGGGAGCAGCAGGGTCTGTGAACCCAGGCATTAATGTAGCAAAAGCCATCAGCTGGAGTCTGAAGCCAGAAAATGTCAGACCATGGATAAAGCAAGTATTCCAACACGTACAGCAACAAGCAGCATACTAACTTCCAGTTGCCTTGGATTTTCTGTCCTTTCATTACCATAAATCAGGCTTGGGTTTCTTTCATTAAAGGCACAAGCACAATCAGAAAGTATGGTTCGGACAAAAAAATGATTGAATGAAAATCTTCGGCCTCTGTCATGCAGAAAGCCAGCACAGAGGGTTGTTCTTTAGCCTGTGAATCTAAAGCATTCCTTCATAACAGCACAGGCTGCTGCAGCCAGGACAACACACAGCATATGACCAAAAAGAAATAATTTATTCTCTGTAATACAGGATGAATAGATTTTCACACCATTCAGATCCATTTTTTTTAACCACCCACCATATGCCGGGAACTGGAGAGGAGTGTGCAGAGCAAGCCTGCATCTGCTTCCTCCTTCACGCTGTGCATGCTTTTTATAAAAGTCCTTCCCTGGAAAGCGGCAGAAGGCACTGCCAAAAGCACTTCCCAGGATCTGGGTGAATGCTCCTGCCGAGGACGCACAGTGGGGAGAGTTAAAGCAAACATGCAAAAAAGAGCTGTAAGACTATGGCATAGGTGATGCGTCAGTGCCTCCTGGAACAGTTGGGGCAGGGTAAGTTGACAAAGCTGAACATCTTCTTCAAAAACAAGGAGAAAGAAAATATTTAGCTTGCTAATTCTCCTATGTGGGAATAAATAAGGGCAAGTCTTCACAGTGAGCTGGTTCTGGATCCAGGCAACCCACCTGTCTCTCACTGCTCACAAACACATTTTAAGAAGAGGAGAATACAGCAAGTTGTGGCACAGGTCAGGTTTTATTACAGCACTGTTTACTATGCAGGCTATATTAAAAATCAGTCTCATAAACAACACACACAACTATCGCTTTTTTCTTGGCTGAAATATTCACGCAGCATTACCCAGATCTCTGCTAAGGGTCAACTGGAAGCCATCAAACTATTAGGCTGCCTTGTCTATTCAGCTTTTAAATTTCTTCAGCTTTTATCTCATGTCATTGGGCCTTATGTCCAGCAGGCACTTGAAGCTGATGCCCTTGTATGTGTCAGTCGCTCTGAGTAATGATGACATATTCCTGTGCTTATAAACATTAGCTTGCTTGCAAAACTGCTTCAGAATTTGACATCAAAGAACTGGCCAACTTGCTGGTTTTTTTTATAAAGCAATGATGGTATTAGTACAGCATCAGCAAAAGGAGTGGCCTATCATTCATAATGTTCACACTTAGTTCAGGTGACTAATTATAAATGACAAACACTTCAAAATCAATTTGTCACAGACTTATGAGCACCTTGTCTTGGGCACTATAGCCCATTTCCCTGGGCACTTCCACAACATCGGTGAATGGGAAACTCGTCACCCAATAAACTCTGCAATTATTCTTCCACCAGATCTGGAATTACTACTTAAATGCATTACTATTACTACACAATAGATAGGATTAGGTCATCAAGTTTGCTTTCTGTGCCCGGCATTGCATGTATGACAGGGTTTATTTTCTAAACAAAAGGCTGTTTGTCAGTGTTACTTTTGCTCTAATGCATGCAAAGCCAACTGTATAAACACAGAAGTATTTCTGTACTACCTAGCTGCTCTGCGGCACTCTGAAGCGGAGAGGAGAGGGTCGTCTCTCAGCTCCCAAATTGCATCTAGCGAGGCAGCGATTCTCACTGGAGGGCCCAGCCTGGCTTGTCAGTCCAGAAAGTATTCGAGGGGCGTATATCATGTCATAATTTGTTCAGCTAAGTTTCTGGGCACCAAGACCGCCAGATGGTTAATTTCACTATTTTTTAATTATTTTTTTAAAAGGAGAGGATCACAAGGGAGGAGATTCCCTTGGCATCGGGCTTCTGGTGCAGCAGGCCAGCCCCAGCGCAGCAGTTGGGATTTTTGACCCACTGAATGTGCCCAAAGATCCTTTTCAGCCGCACAAAACCGTTCAGTTTTGCCATTAGCATATCAGAGGTGGAGCAGTGGTGGGAAATGGCGCAGGCAACAAAGCCCGGAGCTCGGTGGCTTTGTCTGACTGCAGCTTAGGGAAGCAGAAAAAAAGAAAAAAAAGATAATTGGCCATTTGCCGTGCAGTGACAGACAGATGTTGACATTTTTCTCCTTTGGCTGATCAAACCCCACCCTCGTCCCCAGGTCTGGAGGAATGCTGCCGGCTGCCCCATCCAGGCAGGGGGCTTTCTGCTCCCTCTCTGGAGTGACAGAGCCGACACTTGCATACAAACAGGTATAGTCCATGCAGAGAAAATGGAGAGGGGAAGAGAGATTGCCACTGGCTTGTTTCTTCTTTGTTTGGTCATACTCTAAATTGGTTCTCAAATAAGATTTTAATTCATTTTCAAACTGGCAGGCTGTGTATATCACTTAAATGCTGCACCCTAGATCACCTTTGCCATGTGGAAAATCTATGGGAAGAGGCCAACTTGCCTCAGACAGCCTTCCTTCACTTCCTT
>NW_010188813.1:164267-181417 GCF_000695765.1 Mesitornis unicolor
GTTTAGGGGCCTCACAGACTGCAGAGAGAGTTCCCACTCCCACACACACTAGAATCCCAGAGGGAGATGTTCCTGAGCTCTGTCAAGCCAAGGTCTTTAAACATGCCCTGCTGTTTTCAGCTCTGTTTTCCTCTCATCCTCCTGGCAGCAGCCTTCAGAGCGGCACTGATGCTGCTTCCTCCTGACCTGGCTGCTCACAATACTGGGTAAGGGGGATCTGAGGAGGCAACATATTTCATGCTAAACTCAGCCGGCATGCTTAAAGGACAACTCCACATTTTTCCATTTGCTGCCTGAATCATATATTGATCCCTAAAGGCAAAGCATTTCCCAGTTCAGTGCATGTTAGACTTTCCCTACAGCCAAGCAATATTATTTTTACTTTCAAGCTTAGTTGCATTGAATATCATCTTATCTGTCACTCACCTCCACAGTTGTTATTCTGCAAACTGTTCTCTATGCAATAGCCCTCGTTCTGTAGCAGCACTGGGACAGCACACAAGGACAGCATGCTCAGTCATGAACACTGCCTAGGAAATATCTATGAATGATTGGCAGTGTTGCAGAGTCAAGCCTGGCTGGTAAGAGGTAAGGCTGAGCCTTGCCCGGCTCCGAATCACACACAGTGTCCCAACAGCCCTGGCAGCGGAGCGTGCAGTGCAGTGCAGATGCCAGCATCATCGGCAAAGGGTGACCAAACAGTGTGTACCATTGACATGGAGCTATTTCCCTTGCAATCATCATCTTTATGCTTTCATTCATTAAACTAACTTCCCACTAGCTGTGCTTTCACCCAGCTTTTTGCTATCCAGTGACAAATCATGATTTTGTAAGGTTTTGGTTCTGCTTTAAAAGGCCATCATGAAGCCTAATGCATCTGTTCAGAAACTGGGGCAATGAGCCTATTAAATGCTGTCTAGGTACAGACTGCAGCAGAGAAAGTCAAGTCTGCATTTGAAGTCCACAGCTGAGCTTGGATTTAGAGTTTAATGTTGTCAAGTTTGGTTTCTTATGAGATCAAGAGCCCCATCCTCAACTTGTCTGATGTGGAGGAGAGGCAGTCTTGCTCCTGCTGGCCATGTTTCCTTTGGAGTGGAGAAAACCTTGGCTTGCAGAAAGGGCTTTTACACCATTCTGTATTTCAGAGTCAACTGACTTACCCAGCCAGGAGAAAGTGACCACAGAGAGCTAATACTGAGCTCTGCGAACTCATGCCTCAGGCCAGGCTGAGCCACTTTCAGAGTCAAGAAGACTTAAGTGGCCCCAGACATCCAAGGGTACAGGGAATCAGGCCTGTCAGCATACAGTTCAGCTCCTAGCTCAGGAGGTACTGGGACCTTGGGAAGGTATTGAGATTCAGAGTTGGGGTCCAAACCCACATTTAACTTTGAAGACTTGCACATGGTTGTTAAGTCCTTCATGTGTTTACAGATACAATGCACTGAGTGAATATAGAACAAAAATACAGTATGTTGGATAAATTATTTATTGCACATTCATTGCAAATTGATGTAGTTCCTAGTAATTAGCTAATCAAAGTGCAGTGGTTATGAAAAGTTCTTCCTCCTTGTCCCAAAGGAAAGACACAACCACAGCTGCCATTCATCATGGAGCACAGATCTCACATGTACAGTATTTCTTTGCACATACATCTACAATCACAGCTTGGAAATGAGCTTTTATTTGCTTCAGATGCACAGGGTCCTCAGAGAAGTTTATTCTGCTTTATGCTTAGTTCTTGCACTTCTTACTCAGGACCTGTAATGCAAACATTTCCTCATGGAGGCATTACTGCCTGGTAATTATTCTACACCAGGATACATGTTCTACAGTCAAAAGGGCCCCTTCTCAGTCAATCCAAACCCTGGGTTGGATCAGACTTACAACTTCTTATCTCATATAAATAGTGAAAATATGTCATCCTCTGCCCTACAGCACCAGAGTTATTAGATTCTCAGCCTTGGAGAGGCTTCATAGCAGTAACTGGGGGATCCAAATTTGTCCTTGCAGACTTTTGACTGTGGGAGGAAAGGGTTGGGAAGGGACGAGCAGTCTGACTCAAACCCCACAGAGAGATAGGAAATCTCAGAAAGGAGTGGGAAGCTTGAAATTTAACCTGATATTCAATAGTCACTGAAAACTACTTCTCAGCTGTGATGGAGTCTATTATAAACAGTAAACACAATCCCCTTCCCCATTGACATCTCAGTAGGGGTATTTGAAGAGAACACTCATATTTTACATTTAGCTCATAAACTTAGAGTTCAGCCTAGGTTATGTTCCATGTCGGGATAGGAATATTTGTACTTACACAGGTTATTGATCTGGTTCTTAAGTTATTGTACTTAGAAAAGTAATGAAAACAGGCTTTTAAAAATCAGAACAAGTAACCTTTAATAGTCATTAAATTTTAAGCAATATAATAGAATTCAAATTAGTAATAGTATTGGTCCAGACCCTAAATATAAGTTTAGCTAGAGACTTATAGCTGCCTTTTGTTCACATTAGTAAGCCAAATTTACATTCAAGCAAATCGAACTCCCCTATACAGACTCAGACGCTGCAGCATCTAATTGTTGGGGTTTTTTTTCTGAAAGTAGATGTAAACAAGTATGGGAATCTGGATAAAAAGATGGTTGAGAAACTGTTGAACTTAATGTACCTTCCTTTTACACCTGTAGCAGCACAGTGCGAGAATCCCTTGTTTGATATGCGCAATAAAGAAACACTGTGCTCCTCACATTTCAGTGCCAAGGTTGTGTTATGACCCTATATTTGTTGTATATGTCACCTTGCTGCAAAGGAATTAAGACATTTTAATGAGGGTAACAGAAACATTAATAGCTGGCTTGATCTGAATTCCGAATAAGGAAGGACAATGGTTGATTTTTAAATAAGCAGCTGCTAAAGAAATCCCCACAGCAGCGCCTGTGCTTCTAGGAAATCTCTTAATACTTGCTAAGAGGGAGCCTTGGAAGACCATTTAAAATGTGGCTGTTTTTCCAGGGCTCCTCTCCCCTGGCATTACACAGCCTCCTGCTTACAGGGAAGGGTCTCTCTCTGGCACTTCTCACAGGACTGGTCTTCATTTGGCAACTCCTCCAGCAACTGCTCCATTTTGTCAGGGAGCTGGTTTGACAGTCTTCTCCACCACCCTCCACCACCCCACCCCTGTATAATTTAGTATTTCAAGTACAATCAGCAGCAAACAGAATGAAAAATGTGCAGCGCTGTTTCTTTTTAAGGTGACCACCTCAATATGCATTTTTCAGGCACAAAAGCCCATTTTTAGCACAGGATGTGATCTATGGCTGAAAAACACTCGCTTGATCAAAACCCTCCATTTTCCTTCTTTGTGGAGATGCAGCATGAGGAGTTGAAATCCCTTAATAAACTCAGTGCTGGAGGGTGGAAAGGCAATGAGCACACTAGCATGGGAGAGAGAGCTTTCCATACTTGATAAGCAATGCCCAAAGGCTGGTAGAAGGCAGCTAAATTATCACACGTGACATTCCTGTCTCCCTGGAGATGAGTTTTTCTGCTGAGGAGGTAGGAAGGAGCAGTCACACTTTGAAACGTTTCTGGTACATACATGGATAAGACTGAAATCCGCACAGGGAGAACTCCTGCAGCAGAGGGATTTCCATTGCAAGGCACCAGGCACAGAGAAGCTTGGGTGGCCAGACTCTCCGTAAGAAAGTCTACTCTTGGATGCCACAATGGAGGACTTTCTATTTTCACCATGAGACAACACGGACACAAAAAAGACATGATAGCTGAAGAGGAGAGGCCCAGACAGTTCTTCTCAGCCCCATGCTCCTACGACCTTCAGCAGAAAGGTCTCAGGAATGAAGCTGCTGAAACAGTGTGGTGATGGGAGGAGAGAGGTCTTGCTTTGCATCCAATCCTTTCTCTGAAAGGGTCCCGCTTTACAGACATCAGCCCTGGTCCAAACCACAGTAATGACCAGTAATGGTTTTCTGATTGTGTCTGAGCAGCACTTTTCCCTTGCCGTTTTCTGTTATATTTACATAGACCTGTAACGTGGGAGATGTTGAAGTCCATAAAGCTGAACTGTGAAAACCCCAGTCTGCTGGAAAAAAATCCCTGCCAGCACAACTGCATTACTCCCCTCTTGGCCAAATAGGTGAAGAAGTGAAGGCTGTGCTCGTTTTGATGGCAGAGACCCTGCAGGTTCCTCTGTGAAGATGGGAGGGCACACAAACCCTGCTCAGGCTCCTTTCTAAGATCCCAGCCAAGAAGAAAGCTGCTTCATACAACTGTTAAAGCAAAGAGCACATCCAGATTCACTTGTCTTCGTGGCAGCATCTGCTAGAAAATGCATGCAGAGCTAAACCTCAGCCGGGAAAAATTATTTTTAAAAGTTTGTGAACAAATGCCATCCATTCCTAAATGGCATTTGCCTGTTAGGAACTTCTGGAATAAGAAATGTTTTCATTCTCAGCCTTTGCATTTTCTTCCTCCCTTTTGAGTCAACAGGAATTGAACCTGTAAGTCAAAATAGCTTTCTGTCTCCAAAGAGGCTGAGTCAGTGTTGTGGTTTTAAAGAGATAGGGAATGTTATTGACAGTTATGAGGCAAGAGATCAGGAGAATTTCCTGAATAAAAGGATTGCAATGCCATAAAACAGCTTCAGAGCTACTCTTCACTTGAAGGAAATGTTACTGTTGTATGAATCAACTGAGCTGCTTTCACAGCCGGTACTGCTGTGAGAATGTTTACCTTTAAAGATATAAAATGCTTTCTTATTTCACAGCCCTTGCACACTATTATTGCAGGAGCAAAAATGAAAGGATACTGTTCCGACTTGGTGTTTTATAGTATTAGCTCTCCCACTTCATAAAAAGATAGATGCTTTCAGGTAAACCTACCTACTGTCACAAATCTATGTTTGAATCTACCCTGAACACGGGAAATGCATTTGCATACATGCATTGCAATGCATCTCCACTGTGCAGAGCAGCACTCATGACATCTGTAACGGTCGAGAGATTTCCAACGCCCAGAGCATCATTGCTAATTTGTCTACATCATTTCTCAGAGACAAGGTTAATTTTGACACTGATCCAACAGATTGTGGAGTCAGTCAGTGTCTTGTTCGTTCCACTACATAAGATGGCCCAGAGGAGGCATGGCAGAGGCAGTAACCCATGCTGGGACTATGCTTCTGGGACTGGTGTCCGGATCACTTGGCAGCCAATGCAGCCATGCCTGGGGTTGGCCTCACAGAGGTGACATTTCCACTGTCTCAGCTGGCAGCCGAAAACAGGCCACTTAGGTCAGCCTTAAAAATGAGGGGGAATTTAGCAGTGAAGGCGACATCTGTTACACAATAAAAATACTCAGTGAAGCAGTTTGGAATTTGGGGTAAAACAATTCCTTCTTTCCCACTTCACATCTCTTCTTATATTTAATCCCTGCCATCTATAAAGATAAAGTGCTCTGGAAAGCCAGTCACTCCTAAAAAAATTAAGTCATAGAACAGTGTGACAAATCAGAAGATTTGAGGTCAGAAGAAACCAGGGCAACAAATTTGATGCTGAGTATCCTTGGGGCGGCCACTGCCAGCTGGGATTACCTGGATGCTGATTCCTTGTGCCTTGCTCTGCTCACTGAGCAGACTGGAGGAAACAGCCTAAACTCATCCAAAACACCACAGCTGAACCCAGAGAGCAAGAGCAGACAATCAGCGAGGAGGCTGATTCCGCTGGGCTCTGCTCAGACTAGGGGTCGAGTGGCAGCACTCCTGTACTCCAGACTGAAGTAGATGGGAAAGTTGGACGATCATTTTTTGGTCAGGTGGGAAGGACTACAGAGGAGCTCTCCATTGCTTTCCTGTTCATGACCACACTCTGGAGCTGTCTTCCCCTTCCCCCAGAGCACAACCCTGCTCCACTCGATCTCATTTTTACAGTGCTGAATGAAATCACAGCTGGTTTAGATCTAAGGACCTCACGATGTGTTTGGAAGGCAGACGAGATACTCAGAAAAAAAAAAAAAAGAAAACAACCTGGTGGGGAGAATAGGAATCCAGAAGCAGTAGAAAATTTTAGGATGCCTTATCTGGCAAACAGTCTGCAACTCGGTGAGGCTTCAAAGAAGCTGAGGCTACGGTAATTCCTCAGTCTGCATAGATAATGTCACCTTACGCAGGAAAAAGAAACCTCACCCATTTCTATATTATTCAAAAAAAGGTCCAGATACCACTTTAAAGGGAAATTTCCAGGATGGAAATATTTTAGGCACTCCATATTCACTACCAAACTGCACTTTGGATGATGAAATGTATTGGAATTTTAAAATTTGTCATTTTGTCATTATTTATTGTACCTGGTTTTCCCTGCTGCCATGAGGTTAGGCAATTAAACAAAGCAGTTTATCATGGGGTTTCGATCAATTTTCCTCTCAGGTTCTCATGCATGGAGATTATGTTGAAGTGCTTAGCTTGTAAATACTGCAGTGTAATGTTTATTTGTTCAAAAGTGCTTTCATAAAACCCTGGAATGCTTTGTTAACCCTAGATCACTTATGAACAAACAACAATCCTCAGACTATGTCTTCTTCCATATATATACTATGGTTTAGTCCTGGACTTAAAAGTGATTTTATAAAAAGTCCTATGATCCTTCATATGCTTCCACAATTTTTTTCCTCACTAACCAACACACAGAGGTCATTTCTCTTCCTCTGAAGTCACTTTTCCATAGAATCCACTTCCCTCTTCCCATTTATTTTTAATACTAGCAGTTTCATCCACAGAAATATATTTGTTACAGAAACAAACCCCTATACTGTTGGAAACCAGAAGCGGCTCTGAAAGGCGTTTGTGCTGGAAGAGCTTCCTGCCAGAAAATAGGTACAGCTTCAGTGGCAACCACTACTGCACACTGGCTTTGATGTTGTTCAGATTTATTTGCTTATTTCATTTTTTCCACGTATTTATTTATGCCATCATAGTACTCAGCTGTCTGAGAAAGCAGAAGGGTAGTCCATGAGGGCTACCACCATGGCTGGGCTTTTATCTTGCTCTATAGTCAATCATCCATGAGTTTGTCAGTGTGTAGGTTGGTAGGTATCTATCTTCTGGGCACCTTCTTTGTGTCCTAACATATCCTTTTCCACTGCTGCTGGCTTCTCTTAATGCCAAGAAGTAATCTGTATGTATTTTAAAGAACATGTTAGAAAATTAACAGCCCTGAGATACTTCTGCCAGCTGAAACTTGCCAGTGGATCCAAGCATGAAGTATACTTGCACACAAAAAGCATGTCTGTAGATATATGCCATGATTCCAAGCCTCTCAGTTGGCTGGACCCCTCACACAGTCAACCCTGCTCCTCTCCTCAATGAACTCCCCAGCTCTGTGGAGCAAAAGCCTAAGGATTATCCCCTTCCCAGCCCCTCTCCTGGGGCTTCTTGCAGAGGTGCCATGTGGGAAGGAAGATGCTCCAGTTGCCCAGTACACAGCCTGTGCTCTGATACCATGGCACTCCAGGGGCTGCCAACTGGCTTGTCTAAGAATACCAATACTACCTACTTCCCATTGATGTCCACCTACTTCCCATTGATGTCCTCCTTTCAGAAGGAGGATCTGAGGAGAGGTGAGGCTGGCCCACCCTTCCCGTCTGCCACTACCCAGCAGTGCTGCTGTTAGCCACCGTCAGTGAATGAGGGCACTGACAGCTCAGCTGGAAGCAAGACCTGGACCCCTTGTAAGCCCAGCAAGGACCCAAATACTTTCAGAGAGGGAGCCCTCAACCACGTGCCTCACCCCTGAACAGCCACTGCTGGGGCTGGGCAGCCACCAGCATTAAACTGAAAAACACTGTTGAGGAAGGAGCACCAAGTGGACATGAAATCACAAATTCAGATGACAGTTTCCTTTTCTTTGCCTGATAAAACTATCACTGTGAGAATCCACTGCCCATTACTCAGTGAAAGTCTTTCCTGAAATGCACTTAATTGCAAACAGAAATGGGAAATTGTGTGCTTCAGATTTCAGCATCCTCCTCAGCCAAAAGCAGACCCTGCTGTGGCCCACCTCCTTGTACAAACCTGCCTTCATGCAGCTCTGGAGACAAGGCAGAGGAGGCATCCCGAAAGCAAACAAAAAATGCTACAGTGAACATGCTGCTGCTGCTGTGCAAGCACCAAGGCCAAAGGCTGCAGCATTGTCAAACATGTGGGTGTTTCAGTGTCGCCACTGACGTTTTGGCCAACGAAATGCATACTTTCTGCCTTACAGCTTTCTATTGGAAAGATGATTGATTTCCTCCTGAAACCATTCTGATACCAAGTGGTGGTTACCTGAGAAAGCCTCATTCATAAAACTGTGGGTAGGTAATCGAGGAGGGGGAGAGACCTGTTTTTCTCCCCCTGTAAAGGGAAGGCTCTTACAGTTCAGCTTTGTTCCGGACTAAACAAGAGGAACAGCGCACATGTGGTCTTCATTAGTGACGCTCCTTTGAAATGTCTCCAAGTCCTTGGCTTGTAACTTTAGCACACAAAGGGGTGAGGGAGTGAAGAAGGGAGGAAGGGAAGGAGGTAGGAATGAGGCTGCTGGAGCCATCCCTCTGAAACCCAGACATGGACAGAGTTTTGGTGGGTTTTTTTTCCTTTCTACCCTCTTTCTTTCTTTTTCTTTTCTCTTTTTTCCCCCCCTTGCAGGCACAGAATTGTTCTTAACCTTCTGAACTGGGAAAATACATTTTTTAAAAAAGTCCACTTCTCTTCTGACAAAGCAAACCCAAGATGAATCATCTTTTCTAAATTACAAGCATTAAATGACAGAGTGGAACAGTTATCATTTCATTGCTCTTTATGCATGTGTGCTTGCATATATGCTTTTGTGGTCGTATGAAGCCTGTGAGTCTCCAGCAGCCTGGAGTTTAAAAAAATGCTTTTGAAGGAGTGGTTAGAGAGCAAGCGGGAGAGTGGAGACTGACCTGGCAAACTGAAGTAATGAATCTTGATTCCTGCTTATTAGGAACCGAATCACAGAACTGCAGCCCAAACAACATGCCTTCCTTCTAACTGCCTGGTGTTTGCTTTAAAACTGTGCACCTTTTCTCCTTCCCGGGAACACTCATGAAGAAGGAAGTCATTTGGAAAAAGCTACATTACCACTGCATATATTGTTTTTCTGTGATTGCACCCATCAAATAATAGCATTTGGGTTTCAGTCCCCTTAAATTCACAGCTGCACGCACATGGCTTTCCATACCAGAAATCAATTAGAAACTGACAAAAGCTAAAAATAACCAACAGCCAATACAAAATGTGTCAATTAAACCCAGGAGCAATCTGGATTCCCCCCTGCAGCCTGCGGGAAATGAGAATATTTCACGGCACTGAGAAAATGACATCCACATTTCTGGTAGTAGAAGGCCACTGAAGCATCCCTTTCACTCCTGCATGGTTTTGGGAACATCAGTGTGTTCAGCTGGCCAGAAGTAAAGCATGAAATTCTCTTACCCACTCACCCACTCCATATCATGGCCAGGCCTGAGGAGACCGTCAGATCAGTCTATAAGAAACACTTCTCTCTGTGCAGTCCTCACCAGAACTGCTGAAGCAGAGATATTTCTGTCCCACTGAAAACCACTGCTGATGTTCGCAGGACAGTGCACTCAGAGCTGTGGCTAGCCATTGTAAGAGAGGGGTTGCTGCCTGGGCTTCTCCACGGTCACTCAGTCTCCAGAAGGTACTTTGCCTTTGTGGTCCTTTTTGTCCATCCTTTCCTTTCTACCAATGCTATAATATACATTATACCAAGGACGTACCGTGCTGTAGTAGTGCTATTGCCAAAAGCACAGTCCAGATGTTGTTTAATGAATGACGCTTGTAAAACAGCATGAATACTATACATAGTTATGAGTTACCCAACTGGGCAACACTATTCGCCTTGCCCACTTAAGGATTTGCCATTTAACATCAATATGAGGCTGCATAACATCACTCAGTTAAATGAATATAAAAATGGCGGGGTCTTGGGTTAAATCGTATGGTGTCAAAGTGGATCTTTAGCAAATACTGCTTTAGTCCACCTGCATATACCCAGCACTGTGTAGAGATGGTGACATGGCCTGTCCTCTGTTCTTCCTTGAACACAGGGCAAAGGGGCTCCAGCGCTTGGGCAGAACTGGGCAAGATCTCCATCATCCTTTACAGGACTTCTTGCTGACTGTGAAGCAATCTTGTGAAATATCAGAATGTGCCAAAAGGGGTGGAGGAGTGAATGGTACAGACTGTTTCATGCTCACAATGTATTAATCCAGAAAAAAAATACTTTGTTTGCCTTCATTAAGCACAAGCGCTCACAGGCTCAGTATGACAATGTGGGAGTCACCTCCTCTGTTCCTCTTTCTGTACATGGTAATAAAATGCAGGAAGATATTATCCTCCCTGTGACCCACAAACTGTTATCTATAAAATGAAATACTGAAAACTCCCCAACTTCCAGGTGGGCAGATAACCTTCTTTAAGTTATAAAAAAATCCTTGGAGAATGGGTGTAGTGTATCAAAGCATGATTATGACTAATCACATATTTTAGGAAATCAGTGCACAAACAGCCTCACTTGAATCTCCCAGCAGTTTCACAGCCAGGCAGCTCTCCCAGTTGATAACCAAAGAGATCAGGATCAGGCCCAAGACAGTCATTTTTATACTACTTGATAACCTAGTAATGGCTACAAAAAGAGAATATAAAACTTTTGTCTCTGTACTTATACAGACAGATTTTCTGTGTATTTATTGCACTCCATTCACAGGTATTTCTAAAAGCCTTGGATCACTCCTGTCCCTGTAGCTCTTTAAATACTCATTCATGGCAGAAAAACAGCTCTGAACAGCACAAGGCTGCCATTGCTTGCTTCTTATCTCACTTTCCCCAGCCTAATCCTCTTATAATGCCATTGGCTTCAATAGACACATCCCTGATTAATGCCACTGCAAATAAGATCAGATCAGATTATAGTCCATGTTACTCTATGAGGAGATATACAAAAGAGTTGAAGATAGCCAACTAAAATCATCCATTCAATAACAGAAATTGAAATCTTTTTATTCTAAGTAGTAAAAAAGGTTGGCTTATGTAAATGCTAATTCCCAAATAGGTAAAATGGATTAGTATCAATACACTCCTGAAAGTCACTAAATAGATTAATACAAGCTCAACATGTATGATGCTGTTTTGTTTCAGACCAGGTCACTAATGGCCACAGATACAAATGCACACTCACTTTTAAGGCGTGATCACAGGCCACGTGTGCACTCCTTACTGATGTACCCGGCCAGGTAAAACACGCCATATAAACCAGAGCTGTACTCCAACTGCGCTGTTAGAGCTCTTGCTATCCTGATAGTCCAAGTGGCCCACTTCTGAATGCACATGGGCTCCTATAAAAAAGCTGTGTGTTTACCATAGCCTCCTGATGCAAAGGCAAGGCGCTTTGGTAAGCAAGGGGTGAGAAAAATTCAGAATTCAGGTTATGAGAAGTAATAAAGTAGTTCAGCATTTCAGTCTATCTTTGAGAGTGAAGTTGCTAACCATTCTTTTGATCCCTTTCCTGTTGCATGTAAAATAATCCAAGCAAAACTGAAAATGTGCTCTCAAAAAGGTTTCAATAGCAAGACCTTAAAAGTTAAAGCTCATATATTCATCACAAAAGTATACCCAAAAAAACCTGTCAGTGTTGTTTCAAACTGCGCTGGCCACTAGACAACTTTTTTTTTTACTTTTACGAAGGATTATATTTGTAGCATGCAGAGGTACACTTTAGATTAGCACGCACTGAGAGATGAATCACATTGTATTTCAGAAAAGCATGTATTTCTTGAAATATGTCCATATTTCTGTTTGTATCAGAATACCAATGATGTAATTTCTTCCCTGTGTTATTTTGAATATTTCTGTTGCCTATAGGGACTAGAAATTGCAGATGCAGGCAGATATTTTTTTTTCTGAGTTAAATAAACATTTTCAACCAGTTCAAAGTTTGGTTTCAGGTTTCAAGTTCAAACTGGCTGTTATGTTATCCATATGTTTGTCCACTCTTAACAATAGGAACTTTCTATAAGCTATATGAATTCCTTTTAATAAAATGCTTTGATCTACATTTTTTGTAATGTGACCACCGTTTTCACATGTCAAATTGAAGGTACGTTATTTTCAGAAAGTAAGAGCTTAGCACTTTCTAAACCTTCAGCAGCTGATTGTGTCTCAAGCTGGAAATCTGAATATTATTAAGCTCTCTACAAAAATTATTTCTTCATTCAGTAATGGGACTGCTCATAGTAGAAGCACAAAATTATTACTTTCTCCAGGCATTTTGGAGGCACTTATTTTTACTATATGGTTATGATATGCCTTACATATATTTAGTGTTTATTAACCTGAAAAAAATACATTCTTTAATAAGCATTTTGAGACCCACTGATAGAAAAACTGCTACAAAACAGCCTGGTATTAATAACAATAACAATAAGCTGTGAGTGCCAAATAATCATTCAGATCTTACCATCTGATCCATGAAAACAGGAATAACACATCACTCCATGTATTGCTTTCTATGCTTTCATCATAATACTTATGCTGATTTTTCCTCTGTGATAAAACCACCTCAGGCTGCCTAGTGTATCTTCATGGGATTTTCTCCCAGATTGCAAATATTCTTGTGTGCTTTCCTCCTTTTCCTTTTCTGCATGGTCCCCAGGACCAAGCTGTGAGTGAGCCCCGTTATGATTTTGGCTTCCCAAGTAGGTGTATTGAATTTATACGACTTTAAACGTCTAGCTTTTTAACACTGCATTAACAGTGATAAATAGAAGCAAGCCCCTAGAGAAGGCAATGTCAATGTACAAAGGCTTGATCAGAGGTGTGGGCACCTCTCCTCCTCCTCCTCTCAACAGCTCTGAGAAAGAAGCCAACTGAGCAGAGCCCCTACAGCTGCTTCCCAGGAAGAGACACCAAATGTACAGGGTGATGAATTGAGGAAGCTGATGCTGAAAGGGGTCCCATGAGGTGAGAAGAGAGGTTTTGCTATGGTCTTGGGCTTGATTCCCACTCATGCTAAAAGGGACCTTTTATACCCCAACTCTGGGTCGTGGAGACGGTCAGCAGAATGCAGAGTTTTTGCATGCATGGCAGAGCTGAAGGGGCATATATTCATGGGAGAGAGAGCAAACATGAACATGATGAGGCCCTGCACTGTTTGCCTTTACAATGTATTGTCAAAGGTGACTGCTCGTAGGCAGATGCCAATACTGTTTTCTAATACTACTCAGAAATGAACCTGCATTTTTCCTGGTTTGAGTTGTCTTTAAATGTGGGAAATAGTTGCCTCCTGCCTGCAGATTTGTTAAGCCAGACAGTAATAACGTTGCTAACCCCCAGACCTGCAGGGTTAGTTAAAGATGTGAGCCCTGCAGGTTTGACTGGGCTAGGAGAATTTAAGGATCCCATATCTGTGATAAAAATCTGTTTATTTCTAAGAAACAGATAATGCTCAGTTTCCTGGAAGACAGCAGGAGTCAAAGAGCAAGAGACCACATATTTTGTCGCTGCACCAAGACACCTTCTCTGTCAGTGCTTTGCCCAAAAACTCTCTGTATCTTCCCCTAGGTGATACTCCCAGGCCATGCTTTCCATGTGAAGCATTGCAGTCTTCTCTCACTAACATGTCTACAGCTTCACTTTCTTCCCTTCCTTTCCATTTACTCATGATTCATCATTAAACAACCAAAACACCATATGCTGTGGGGATGTCACTGCTTTGGACTGGGTGTTCTTGTGTTGGGGTGGAAAGCACAGCACTTCCTACTGCCTTGTTCCATGGTGATGCTGTGAGCTGGGCCTTGACACCATTTTAAAGGATGAAGGCTGCACCTTTCCACTTGCATTTTTCACTGGAGTTTGGTGCAAACCAGCTACCAGAGTCTTGAAAGCACCTAGTCCATGGGTTTTGGCATCCCTGGACAAGCAAATGTAATGGCAGGCTGTACTGTGTTTTCCTATGCTACTCGAACCCCTAGCTTAACTGCAAATAGTGTTTGTTCTGATAGCAAGCTGCAAAGTGCAAGACTGTGTCATAATTGGAAGAGCAAAAGATCTGGCACATTGTCCTTCTCAAGATGCTGCTCACACCAGTAATGTGGATATACTGGATTACTTTTTGCCTCTCCTAATTACTTTTCTGTGCCGCAAAGCAACAAATGAGGCATTGCTTCCTTGCTGGTCACATTTTACTCAACAGGTTATCACCATCTGACATCATAAAAAGTAAGTATAGCAAATCCAAAAGCTGCATTGGAAAAGTTAATTATATTTTATTAAAAAGGCTACTTTAAGTGTTCCAGAATCTGCAGTTTTGTGACAGCAACTGCACATAAAGATCCTTCCCCTATACAAGCAACAGTAATTTTTATTTACAGCATGTACCTCTGAGGAAAGGATTCCCTCCTTCCCATATCTCCCTCTCTTTCATTAAAGACCACCTGAAGACAAAAAGGCTAAAATATCTGAAAGGAACCTGTGTCAGTCTCCTTTTAATGAACTGCGCATGCTCCTTTGTGGCAAGATAATTTCAATTATACAGAAGTCAAGCCTCAGTGAATACTCAGCTCTTCTAAATGAGGTAATGGTGCAACTTTCCAGGTAGTGATTTTCTGATCCCTGAGAATTGTATTTGGATAAATAACCCCAAAAGCTCCCATGACTGTTGATGGCCAGTTCTGTAGCAGTATGTTCAGCATCCCGTATGTATTACCTTTCCCCAGAATTCTGGCAAATTAGGTCACTGGCAGAAATGCTCATCAGAATACCAAACTGCAAACAAATTCTGCTTAATATTCACAGAAGCCAGATTGTACATTTGGAACTGATAGCACGCACATGAGAAGCCTTATTCCAGATGTTATGACCATGCAGTGAGAGGAAGAGAAGTGCAACATGACCTCCACACCCAGTCAAATCAGCTCTGAACTGGACTGTGTGGTTGCAATTGAGTACTTGCAAACATGAATTCTTTTGGGTGGAATTGGAATATATTTGGACAACAAAAGACAAAATTGCAGGCAGAAGTTGCAAACAGAAGTAAAGAGATATAATGCAAGTGAGGATTCATTTGGTGATGCAAACTTTAAAAAAGCAGCTGAGTAAATAACATAAGATTATTCTAAATGTTCTTCTTCATGTTGTAACTAATTCAGGTTTAACACCAACCAGAAATGAAAGACACTACTTCAACATAACTTACAGGGAGACAATGTAGATTGTGTTCAAATTTAGACTAAAATAATTAGTATCTCTTTTGGCAACAGCTCATTATTTTGGCTACAAGATGTTTCAGAGCAAGAAGTTCATCTCAAATTTAGAAGAACTGAAAGTCTCCTAGCATTTTCAATGCAAATCTAGGCCCTGACAGACTGAGTCTATGATGATCAGCAGCTGTGGCTCTCTCATGAGTGCTTTTATGAAAATATATTAGCATTGACATGAGAACTGAAATGGAAACCCTCTATTTTAAAGACCCTTTCAACCTGAGTGATAAAATTCCAGGGAGAAAAAAACCAACCAACCAAACAAACAAACAAAAAACAACAAAACAACCAACCAAAACTGGCTGAGTAAACCTCAGTTCTTGAGACTTGTAGGGTTTTAGATTCAAGACTTAAGGATCTTTCCACATTTTAAATACCAGTTGTCCTCATGCAGTGTGTAGCAGACAGAAAAGTGCCAGGACTGCAGTGGCCAAGGAGTTCCCAACTCCAAAGCATGCCCCAGGCTATACTACATCCACTCCTGTGCCCAACAAGTAGGGGCAACGTTTTGACTTTGCACACAGGACAGCCGAAAATTGGCAGCAAGAGCTGGAACACACAACAGGAGTGGTTGCCAAAGTCACCCATGGTGCCAGCAACCTTACAGAAAATGGGCCTGTGTCAGAGGGGGCCTACTGGGCTACACCTGTTGTACCAGTATAGCAAGTCTCTGTTCCCAGGGGCTCCAGAGCCCACTCATTTACTGTGAGTGAATGAAAGAAGACAAAGCAAATTATATACAAACTGAAAGAAGTGGGAAAGAGCTGAAATGTGTTTTGTGTGCCCTCATAAGGAGTAATGGAGGGAGGACAGAGACCTTATGTCTATAAGAGATATAAGTACTCACAGACTCTGAGAGAAAAGCATTTTGCACAATATCTCCTGAAAAGTAGATGTGGGAAAAGTTAAAAAACAGTAGCCATATTGCTCCCCAGTTGGAAGTAGCCCAAAGGAAATAAATGCAGCAAGTATACTGAAGCAAGCAACAGTTCTCCCCCCTTGTTTCCCACTTGGAGTGAAAACCACAGTGGCCTGGTATGCACAGAGCATCCTTAATCCTCCTCTGGTCTTGTATGCAGTGGGCAGACAAAGCTGCGTCAGGATGAATTGGCTTCACACTGGGGAGAGCTTGTTTGCTTCTGAATATACGGTGTTCACCATTCACTTCTGAGCCACACTGTGCTGTGGCTGACTCCCTGGTGGGAGTATATCTTCAGTGTATATGATTACTGTTCCTTAGTTACTATCTATGATAACTAGCTAGAAAATACCCTTTGGCTCTCCCATCAGTTTTCAGCCAAGCAGTTCTCTCCAGTTTGCTTTGTGTGTACATATATGCTGCCAGTACAAGGGAAAGGCATTGGAGAGGGCAGACCAGAAGGCAGAAGAAAGACTGTGACTTCTTTTAGCTGGAGTGCTGTTTCATACCTCGTTAAACTGTTCAAAGAACAGCCTGTGTCTTAGGTTGTGGTTACCTTAGCTGTGCAGTGTATCTAACAGCTCTGAAACAGATAAATGTACCCTTCTCCAAATTCTCTCTCTTTTTTTTCTCTTCCTCTCCCACACTCTACATGGTTCCACCTCAGTCTTCATACCAGCTTTGGGACTCATTGGACTCTTCCATAAACCAATCGAGTTAATTTGCTCAGCAGAAACTTGCCCAGGTGGATTATGTTGGATGAGAAGAGGGAGCTGATGAGCTAACTCCACTTTGAGCCAAGAAGCTGACTTACCTTGGGTTTCTACCCCTGCTCAGAAGCATTCAACTCTAAAGTTAAGCAGGGATTAACCCGACTACAGGACACATGTTC